>NC_088885.1:131462035-131763007 GCF_037157495.1 Lathamus discolor | reverse complement strand
GTAAAGTCTTGGAGCAGATTCTCCTGGAAGGCATGCTAAGGCACATGAAAAACAAGAAGGTACTTGGTGACAGCCAGCATGGCTTCACTAAGGGGAAATCCTGCCTGACCAATTTGGTGGCCTTCTATGATGGGGCTACAGAATTGATGAATAAGGGTAAAGCAGTTGATGTCATCTACCTGGAGTTGTGCAAAGCGTTTGACACTGTCTCGTATGACATCCTTCTCTCTAAATTGGAGAGATATCAATTTGACAGATGGACCACTCGGTGGATAAAGAACTGGCTGGATGGCCACGCACAAAGAGTTGTGGTCAGTGGCTCAATGTCCGGCTGGAGACCGGTAATGAGTGGTGTCCCTCAGGGATCGGTGTTGGGACCGGTCTTGTTTAACATCTTGGTCGCTGACATGGACAGTGGGATTGAGTGTGCCCTCAGCAAGTTTGCTGATGACACCAAGCCGTGCGGTTCGGTTGATATGCTGGAGGGAAGGGATGCCATCCAGAGGGACCTTGACACGCTTGTGAGGTGGGCTGATGCCAACCTTATGAAGTTCAACCATGACAAGTGCAAGGTCCTACACCTGGGTCGGATCAATCCCAGGCACAGCTACAGACTGGGCAAAGAAGAGATTCAGAGCGGCCCTGCAGAGAAGGACTTGGGGGTGCTGGTCGATGAGAAAATGAACATGAGCCGGCAGTGTGCGCTCGCAGCCCAGAAAGCCAACCGTATCCTGGGCTGCATATCAAAAGGAGCATGACCAGCAGGTCGAAAGACGTGATCCTGCCCCTCTACTCTGCTCTTGTGAGACCTCACTTGGAGTACTGTGTGCAGTTCTGGTGTCCTCAACATAAAAAGGACATGGAACTGCTGGTACAAGTCCAGAGGAGGTCCACGAGGATGATCAGGGGACTGGAGCACCTCCCGTATGAAGACAGGCTGAGAAAGTTGGGTCTGTTCAGCCTGGAGAAGAGAAGGCTGCATGGAGACCTCATAGCAGCCTTCCAGTACCTGAAGTGGGCCTATAGGGATGCTGGAGAGGGACTCTTCGTCAGGGACTGCAGTGACAGGACAAGGGGTAACGGGTTAAAACTTAAAGAGGGGAAGTTTGGATTGGATATAAGGAGGAAATTCTTTCCTGTGAGGGTGGTGAGACACTGGAATGGGTTGCCCAGGGAGGCTGTGAATGCTCCATCCCTGGTGGTGTTCAAGGCCAGGTTGGATGAAGCCTTGTGTGGGATGGTTTAGTGTGAGGTGTCCCTGCCCATGGCAGGAGGGTTGGAACTAGATGATCTTGAGGCCCTTTCCAACCCTAACTATTCTATGATTCTATGATTCTACGTGGGTAGAATGGGCTTCCAAAGTTTATTGAAATGTGTATTGGGATACACACTTTCCAAAAGCACCTGGTCGGTCAACACCAGGGGATCTGGCAACAGAGCTGGCCCAGCCCAGTCAGAACTTTTACGTACTGTAGAGGGGTACAAAGTTCCTGTGGTGCACATATAGAATTTGCTGGGGAAGACAGTCTAGGTTATTCCTGCTTCAGGCAAAGGCAAACCAACTCATGCGATTGTTTTCACTCAGGGACCTGGGTGTACTTGGTGAGTAATGCAGGAAGATGGGTAATCAGAATCATAGAATAGTTAGGGTTGGAAAGGACCTTAAGATCATCTAGTTCCAACCCCCCCTGCCATGGGCAGGGACACCTCACACTAAACCATCTCACCCAAGGCTCTGTTCAACCTGGCCTTGAACATCACCAGAGATGGAGCATTCACAACTTCCCTGGGCAACCCATTCCAATGCCTCACCACCCCTACAGTAAAGAACTTCTTCCTTATATCCAACCTAATAATGCCAGTGTGTATTTCAAGGAGATTTAATTTTCGGTAAAAACAGCCAATGAACTCAATTGTATGCTGTTGACTGCTATATATAATACTTCTACAGAAGCTAAATGCCCATCTCCACCACTCTACACTTTGAAAAGAAAACGTGCTGTCATGCTCATCAGCAGAGAATAAAGTTATGAGAAAAGCCAGTAGAAGCATTGGGATTCCCCCAGTACTGTTCTCAAGTCACCATCAATTGAACCTGACTTCCCTCCAATTGATGAAACCAGATGAGCTCAGTGACCAGACAAGTTCAGAGGTGTCATCAGCAGGGAACAATCCAACACCACACACTGTCTATCCTGCCTTGAAAGACTGTGCTATACAGTGCTGTGTTTTGGCTTTAGTCTGATAACTCTGACAACACACCAGTGTTTTAGTTGTTGCTAAACAATGCTTATGCTGATCAAGGACTTTTCAGTCTCTCATGCTGTGCCAGTGAGGAAGAGCACAAGAAGCTGGAAAGAAGCCTGACACCTGACCCAAACTAGCCAAAGGGTATTCCATACCACAGCATGTCATGCCAAGTATATGAACTGGGGGAGTTACAGGGAAAGGCAGATCACTTCTTGGGTTAGGCTGGGTATTGGCCTGTGGGTGGTGAGCAATTGTATTATCATCACTTGTATTTATTGGTTTTGGATTTTTTTAACTTTCACTTTTTAGTTTAAATTCTCTCCCCTTGTTATTTCCCTTGTCATCATTAGTAGTAGTAGTAGTAGTTTTATATTCTACTTCAGTTATTGGACTGTTCTTATCTCAACCCATGGGATTTACATTCTTTTGATTCTCTTCCCTGTCTTGTCCAGAGCAGGGGTGAAGGATGGGAATGAGCAAATGGCTGTGCGGTTTTGAGCTACTGTCTGGGCTTATACCACAACAGCACCTAAAAGTCAGAAAAGCATCTCTTGGACTGAGTCAGTACAGTCTGTCAGGAACAGCAGGATGTCATGTTGCACAGATACTTCTGCTCTGGTTGTGCCAGTGCCTTGTTCCCTGTGATGAACTGTACAGATTAAAACTTTAGTGGTCACTTGCCCAATATAAGAAATACTCTCCTGGACTACAACATTAATCACAACATCAGTTGTATCTTAGTATCATTCCTGACCATATTTCCTTTACCTCTTTTTATTTGAAAACATCAACCCAGAAACTGTCTTTAACAGCAAAAAACAGGCAATGCCTTTATTTTCCTTCTAATCAGGTTTATGAAGTTCTGCCAGACATCTTTTATGGAAAAACAAACTCACAAAAATTTCTCCAGCAAACAGCATCATTCAGTTGTTTCAGATCTGTGCTGTTATTGTTATTGTGCTCATTATTATTTGTATTATCACCAAAAACTGGAAAACCTAGAGTAAACCTGATCATTTCCATTTTTTTCTTAGAAAAATCTTCACAGTGTCAGCTGCCAGCACTGAAGCTTCTTTATCCCCCCTCTCCAAATTTCTTTTTTTAGCTTTGTCAAGAGGCACTTGCCTTTTAAAAATAACACAATATAGAAGATCATTATAAAATGAAGCATTCAAGTTTTGATGATCTGTTTCCTCTTAATTGACAACTATGAAAAGCTATGGTAGTGCAGCTGTCATATTCTTACTCAGCAGTTACCTTCCAGAAAAAGTAATCATTCCATGATTTCCTCCATGCTAGCTAAGTAGTTTCCTGGGGGCACAAATGGGGAAAAGAGTACAGTCATAGTTTCTTTCAACTTTATGTAAATAAGTTTTTGATAAAGGAAAAAAAATAGATAAAAAATTATTCATTAAGTTGAATGTCAGCTGATGCTTCTTCCGTACTGCAGATGGAGTGGTTTTGTTGGAAAGTTCTGTGTCTTATTGTGAGCAGTATTAATAGATAATTGAATATTATTTTAAGTAAATAACAGTTATCCATGCATTTGGAAAACCAACAGCTCCTGAAAACTGCAGAATAGTCATGTTGGTATGTACCAGCATTCATTTTAATAAGCTTTCCTGCACTGAATTAAAATTTAGAATATGTATAAGGTATTTATTTAGATTTTTATTTTTTCTAGATTAGGTAACTCCCTCATTGTTGTTATTAGTAGTAGTTTCAAATAGCAAGTTGTGATTCTCTGCTGTTTGGTGAAGAATGCTGAAGACCAAATGCAATTTTTGAATGAATAAGGTGGCTACAAGCAACCAGTCGGAGATTTTATGCGGCAGTGTCTGAATGAAGGTTCGTGTTTTCAGATCATGAAAAGACGTATAGAAAATACTCAAAGTAAAGGATTCCAAATGTAAAAGCATACAACTCGCAACATGTATGACATGCTATTTGCCCTCTCAGGTTCTGTGATTAAAAATTTATAGCTTTTAAAGATATATGCTATTTCTGTCATAGTTTAAACCGATCCACACAGCTCATCCACTCACTCCCACCCTTCTTTCCCTCCCTCTACTCCTGGAAGGACAGAGAGGAGAATCAAAAAGAATGCAACTCCCACGGGTTGAGATAAGAACAGTTTAGTAACTAAGGTATAAAGCAAATCACTACTGCTACCACCAACAATAATAACGATAAAGGAAATATCAAGGGGAGAGAAATACAACACCTCAACTCCATCTGACTGATAACTCGCCCCACCCCCACCCCACCGAGCACCAACCGATACCTCCTCCAACCCTGCAGTCTTCTAGCCCTTCCAGGTAACTCCCCATTACATCCTGGGCATGACGTGCTGTGGTATGGAATACCCCTTTGGCTAGTTTGTGTTAGGTGTCTTGTCTCTGCTTCCTCCCAGCTTCCCCTCCTCCCTGGCAGAGCATGAGGCTCAGAAAGTCCATGGTCGGACTAAAATATTTGACCGGTAACTAAAAGCATCAGTGTTATCAGTGCTGTTCCCAGGCCAAAAGTCAAAACACAGCACTGCACCAACTACCAAGGAGAAAAATGACTGCTACTGCTGAACCCAGGACAATTTCTAAAAAGACTAGCCATAAAACCAAGCTTTTCAGATGTGAACTGAGTATAAAGAGATGTTATTACTACTGTGGAACATTGTAGGAAGTCTAACTAAGAGGAATTTAATCTCCTTTTTACACTCCATAATCTCATTGAAGGGTCAAGTTTACAGGCCACAGAAGCAACGTCTATGAAACTATAAAGTATTCAGTTGTTGGTCATTTTGGCAGACAGAGTAGAAAAAAGAAAATGAACAAAATCTTTGACAAATGAGACTTGAGAGTGGCAGAATGAAAAACAGAAAAAGAAAAGGTCACAGCACAGTAACTGACATGAGTAAGGAATACTGAACATAAGAAAAATAAAACTGAAAATATGGCAGTAAAGAGAATAGGATTTCTTTATGTACAGTCCCTACATAATCAATTGAAAAAAAAATAGATGAGAGACATATTTTGTGACAGAAAGATAACTGCATTTGTTCTACTATCACTGTTTGAACCTAATAGCTATATTACTGGCAGTCTTATCATGAAACAAAGAATATGAAATCCTAAACTCATATTCTATCTAGTCCATGGAGCTCAATTAGAAACAATCCTCAATGACAGGCAAAAGAGTTATAGTAATAGGAGTGTTAAATTTCCTAATGTCATTATGTCATAAAATAGGTCAGAAGAGATTATAGGCCATGTTGAAAAAATAGTTCAGAATTTGCCATCTTTTCATTCAACAAAAAGTGTCTCTGCCAGGAAAGGAGGCTTAATGATAGGTGGAAAAGACAGGGATCTTAATTTTTTCCCTTTCTTGCTGGAGTCAGCTTGTACATTAAAAAATCATGTATGTCTGAGCAAAGAAATTTAAACAGGTACCAAACAGCAGTGTACTAAATTTTGTTCTCAGTTAAGTAAAATGAATAGACAATGCAGTAATGATAATATAAACCAGGTCAGTGGACTGAGGAAAAGGAAGTATAATTCATTAATAATAGAGTCTGAAATGGATGACCAGCAAGTGAGGGCAGCCACAGTAAGTGCTCTTCCCTGCTTCATGGGACCACCAAAAAAGGCACAAGATCAGCTGGAGTTGATTTGGTAGGAAGTAAGGAACAGAGGACATGAGCTCAAAGGTAAACTGAATTAATTAATTTCTCCAGTTTGCAAACAATGCACTCTTCTGTGAAAGAATAAAACCTGTGGTCCCTGAGAAGAGGTTGCTTTTGCATCTCTGAGCTGACAATGAAAAGCAGCTTTACATGAAAGCATTTTCATTGCAACATGACTATTTTTTTTTTTTTTTTAGTTAAAGGAAATATTATTTCTGAAGGAAAAAATACTTTATGTGATTGAAAAGCAATGTAAAGTGATAACCTACTACTCCAGCCAAACAGCACTTGGTACATGTTCTCTGGCAGAATGTTAACGTTCTATTTCAGTGCAAGCTTAATGATCTTTAGTGGATGTCTTAAGTAAGCTATTCTTTGTAAAAGTTGTCTCAGTGTTAACAAAATTGCAGACTGACAAACTTACATTTTTGACAAAACCTGTCATTCAAAGTTAGTGGATGGCTTTGTAAGTTTGACATTTATAGTTCTCAGAAGCCTCTACCAATGGTAGTGCCATAACACTGGCTGCTGACTGTCTAGACTGATATTGTCCACTTGAGACAATTAATAAATTTAAGATAAATTTTAATGGTAAGAAACTATAGAAAAGTAGTTTTAAATATTACAAAAGCATGTCACCTTTTGAAAATGAAAGATGAGAAAATGAAAAAGGATATTTGAAATATTACTAAATGGGATGCACACAGAACTTGCTCTTACGTTTATTATCTAGGTGTATCAGGAACAACATAGCTGAAATCTGTGGAATTATATCAGATTTTCTAGTCTTCAGATATCAGACATTTTAGCTTGATTCTGTTTCAGTAGTGAATTCAATGTTTATGACCAGACATATATTGTCAAGTATATCTCTATAAAATATTCAGAATTTCACATAATATTTATATTCTTCCTTAGTGCTGAGGGACTGAGTGAATAAAAATTGATTATAATGACCAAAAAAGTTATAGAAATGGATTCTGAAAAAAAATAGAGATTAAGGAGCAAAAATTCTAATCTGGAGTTTAAAGTATAAGAATTTGCAAAAAAAAAAAAAAAAAAAAGTATAAACTTCCATGAAAAAAATTACTATGTTGCAATTTATGTTCAGAAAAAAGAAATAGCACAGTTACAGCTGAGCCAGGAACCTAGTTAGGTTCAGGACAATAAATAGGATACCACTTGCTACAGAAACCAACAACCAAAAAAACAACTGAAAAAAAACAACCAAACTGACAAACCCCACAAAACAAACAAAGAAAAACAAAACCCCAAACCAACTCCCAAACTAACTCTAAACCACTTTAACATTGAAAGTTAGTCTAAAATTTAAGGCTTTTATATTTTATTTTATTTTAATTTTTACAAGTTTATTTTGCAGGGATACACACATTGGCATTGTCGTGTTTTAAGCCCAGCCCTAAGTCAGAACCACGCAGCTGCCCTCTCACTCCCCCCACCCTTACCCTCCCCGCTCCTGGAGGGATGGGGAGGATAATTGAAAGAATGTAACTCCCACAGGCTGAGATAAGAGCAGTCCAGTAATTAAGGTATAACACAAACCACTACTGCTACCACCAATGATAATAATGATAAGGGAAATAACAAGGGAAGAGAACACAACAGCTCACCACCCACCAGCCGATACCCAGCCCGACCCAAGCAGTGGTCTAGCCCTTCTGGGTAACTGCCCCTAGTTTGCATACTGAGCATGACATGTTGTGGTATGGAATACCTCTTTGGTTAGTTTGGGTCAGGTGTCCTGCCTCTGCTTCCTCCCGGCTTCCCCTCCTCCCTGGCAGAGCATGAGGCTCAGAAAGTCCTTGGTCAGAGGACCTGAGCAGCATTTAAAAACATCAGTGTTATCAGTGCTGTTCTTAGGCTGAAAATCAAAACCACAGCACTGCACCAGCTACTAAGAAGGAGAAAAATGACTGCTACTGCAGAACCTAGGACAGGCATTAATTCTTTTTGGAGCTGATGAAGGTGGTAATAATTTTCAAAAGACTTTTTAGATCCAATATCATTCTGGCAATTCACTGAAACAGAAGAAAAGCAGTTAAAACCAGAAAAATATCCCAAACCCATAAATTGCTCAAAAGTCCATGAAAATGGTGAAGATTTATAGTTCAAAGGTTGTCTTAGTATGAGGTTTCTCAAATTGCATGCATAAAGTTTGCAGAGATATCAGAGACAAGAGGAGAGGACAGCAGATTAGGGTAAAACAGGATGTTGTTCACCTGCTCCTTTGTCTTTCTCACTCTGTGGAATAGGGAGAAAAAAAGAAAAAGACCAGGAAACATGAACTGTATTTTACCACAACGCAAAGCAGTCATATCCAACATGTATTTCTAAAGCTAACATCCTTATGGAGTGTGAGCTAAGGAATTTTCAGAGGTTAGCAGCGTTTCTGTTCAATGTCTATAACAAGAATTTTTGCTATATATAAATGTAGTAAAGAAATAATATAAATGAGAATATATGAAGTTGCAATGTCAATGTGCCAAAAAAAAAAAAAAAAAGAAAATAAAAATAGTTCAAGAACTTATCAAGGTAACAGCACCTCAGAACTTTTTTTTTTTTGCTAAAAGAAGATCTATTTTCTGTAACTCTATGAAGAATTTGTGTGAGCTGCTCACTGCTGGATGTTTTGTGATACATAATAAAGTTTGTTTTGCTGACTCTGTTGACTGTGCCCACAGCATAATTAGAGATTTTTTTCTGCTGACTGGGCTGAAGAAAGTAGTATCTGGAATCACATATAACTCTAAAGAAAAAGTCTAATATGTACTCATGAAGAGACCAGCCTAAAAAATGATGAAATTTATGGTTACTAAGCCCTGAAGGTTTGTAGATGTCACCTTCATTATGTAGTATGATGAACTTGCCAAATCAAAGCCATATCAAGGTAATACCAGAGGAAATCTTAAACTTTTTCTATTCCGCTCCAACCTAGCAAGAAGTTCTTGCTGAAATAAACATCATCGTACAATAGCCATCAACATATCAGTGTGAATCTGAGGAACATTCCAAAGTGGAAGTGAAGGTCTATTGCAGTAAATTACAGGATGCCTTTATGCTGAGCTGTGCTCATTTCCAGATAGTTTCCTATTCCGTATCATCTGCTAACAAACAACAGGAAAATGGGTTGAGAAAAATCTTCTTTTTTTTTTTTTTCTATGTATTTTACTTGCCACTGACTTCACATAGTGATATATTTATGTTCTTATGTAATTCGTCTTTTAATTTGGACCAAGTTGAGCAGATGGGGTTGATTCTTTTTTTCATTAAATATAAGGAATATTATATCATCCTAAACAAACAGCCTTCCATAATGAAAAGATTCCCTTTCAATTAATTTCTAGAAGTATGCACAACAGAGATTCCTCAAAATTCTCATGGATATATATTTACATGTGTTTTAAATTCTAAGATCACCGAATTGTACCTGAAGCTTGGTCTCTGTGCATTATTTAAAATAAAGGATTGATTTTGCCGTTACCGATTCTGTTGCTCTTTGTTTATCTCAACTGCCTTTTCTCTAACTTCTCCATGTACTTTGAGTTTGTTCTTTATTTCTCTTTTACATATTTACATATTTTACATATTTTAATATGCATTTATCTCTTGCATATATTTATGTAAAGATTTTTTCCCATAATAGCAATATCCTTTTTTGGATAGTAATAAAAGGTCAACATTTTTGTTCATATTAGATCACCTGTTGTGCAACTATGATGGAATGGACAAACCTGAACTCCATCATGCGTGTCCCAAGAATTTCCACACGAAACCCCATATATTTCAGGGCATAAACAATCCTATGAACTCTATACATTCAGTTTGATACTGCATACAACTTAGTAAAAGCTGTGAAAATACTGATTGTAAATATAGTCAAACGTTGGTGAGGTAACTGTAAGAAAATAATTTGTAGACAATAAAAATGTTCAGACTTGTAAGAAAAAGACTCAGAGCTTCTTTTGCCTCCTGTATATTCTGTGAACTTCCTTTAGTGATGTCTTCCTATTCCACTTGATATAAAGCATTTTGCTAAGGTCAAAATTGCATCTAAAATATCAGAGAATCTCAGAATCATAGAATAATTAGGGTTGGAAAGAACCTTAAAATCATCTAGTTCCAGTGCCCCTGCAATGGGCAGAGACACCTCACACTAAACCATGTCACTCAAGGCTATGTCCAAACTGGCCTAGATCACAACCAGAGATGGAGCATTCACAACGTCCCTGAACAGCCCATTCCAGTGCCTCACCACCCTCACAGTAACGAATTTCTTCCTTATATCCAATTTAAACTTCCCCTGTGTAAGTTTGAACTCGTTACCCCTTGTCCTACCATTACAGTCCCTAATGAAGAGTCCCTCCCCAGCATCCCTATAGGCCCCCTTCAGATACTGGAAGGTTGCTATTCGGTCTCCACGCAGCCTTCTCTTCTCCAGGCTCAACAGCCCCAACTTCCTCAGCCTGTCTTCATACGGGAGGTGCTCCAGTCCCCTGATCATCCTCGTGGCCCTCCTCTGGACTTGTTCCAACAGTTCCATGTCCTTTTTATGTTGAGGACACAAGAACTGCACACAATACTCCAAGTGAGGTCTCATGAGAGCAGAGTAGAGGGGCAGGATCACCTCCTTCGACCTGCTGGTCACACTCCTTTTGATGCAGCCCAGGATACGGCTGGCTTTCTAGGCTGCGAGGTCACGCTGCTGGCTCATGTTCATTTTCTCATTGACCAACGCCCCCAAGACCTTCTCCACAGGGCTGCTCTGAATCTCTTCTCTGCCCAACCTACAGATGTGCCTGGGATTGCTCCAACCCAGGTGTAGGACCTTGCACTTGGCATTATTAAACTTCAAAAGGTTGGCATCAGCCCACCTCACAGGCGTGTCAAGGTCCCTCTGGATGGCATCCCTTCTCTCCAGGGTGTCAACTGAACCACACAGCTTGGTGTCATCGGCAAACTTGCTGAGGGCACACTCAATCCCACTGTCTACGTCAGTGACAAAGATGTGAAACAAGACCGGTCCCAACACCGATCCCTGAGGGACACCACTCATTACTGGTCTCCAGCAAGACACTGACCACAACACTTTGTGTGCGGCCGTCCAGCCAGTTCTGTATCCACCGAGTGCTCCATCTATCAAATTAGTGTCTCTCCAATTTAGAGACAAGGATGTCATGCGGGTGTCTGGCGAATGCTTTGCACAAGTCCAGGTAGATGACTTCAAGTGCTCTACCCTGTCCATCAGTTCAGTAGCCCCATCATAGAAAGCCACCAAATTGGTCAGGCAGGATTTCCCCTTAGTGAAGCCATGCTGGTTGTCACCAAGCACCTTCTTGTTTTTCATGTGCCTTAGCACGCCATCCAGGAGAATCTGCTCCAAGACTTTACCAGGCACAGAGGTGAGACTGACTGGTCTGTAATTCCCCGGGTCTGCCATTTTCCCCTTCTTGAAAATGGGGGTTATATTTCCTTTTTTCCAGTCGTCGGGAACTTCACCTGACTGCCATGATTTCTCAAATACGATGGCCAGTGGCTTAGCAACTTCATTTGCCAGCTCCTTCAGGACCCGCGGATGGATTCCATCAGGTCCCACGGACTTCTGCGCGTTCAGATTTTTAAGATGGTCTCGAACCAGATCCTCTCCTACAGTGGGCCCAAGGTCTTCATTCTCACAGTCCCTGCGTCTACAAAGACTTGGGTGGAGTGGTCAGAACCTTTTCCAGTGAAGACCAAGGCAAAGAAGTTATTCAGAACCTCAGCTTTCTCCAAATCCAGGATAGCCCCTTCTCCTGATGGCTTCTGGAGAAGGCCCACGTTGTCCTTAGTCTGTCTTTTCTTCGTAATGTACCTTTAGAATCCTTTCCTGTTATCCTTCACATCCCTAGTCAAGTTTAATTCTAACTGGGCCTTAGCTTTCCTAACCTGGTTCCTAGCTTCCCGGGCAACATTCCTGTATTTTTTGCAGGCACCTGTCCTTGCCTCCACCTTTTGTAAGCTTCTTTTTAACTTCAAAGTTTCCTCAGCAGCTCCTTATCCATCCATTGGAGTCTCCTGGCCCTCCTGCTTCACTCTCTTCTCATTGGGATGCAATACTCCTGAGCATGTAGTAGGTGATCCTTGAATATCAACCAACAGTCTTGGGCCCCCCTGCCCTCTAGCACTATATCCCATGGAACCTTACTAAGCTGGTTCCTGAAGAGGCCAAAATCTGCTCTCTTGAAGTCCATGGCAGTGAGCTTGCTACACGCTTTTCTCACTGTCCTGAGGATCTCAAACTCGACCATCTCATGATCACTGCAAGCAAGGCTGCCCTGGAGCATCACATTTCCAGCCAGCCCTCCCTTTTGATGAACATGAGGTGAAGCATAGCACTTCATTGTCGGTTCCCTTGTTTCTTGCAGAAGGAATTTATCTTCCACACAATCAAGAAACCTCCTGGATTGCTTGTGCCAGGCTGTACCGTCCATCCAATAGGTATCAGGGTGGTTGATGTCCCCAAAGAGGACAAGGTCCTGCGAGCATGAGGCTGTTGTTATCCATCTGTAGAGTGCTTCATCCACAGAGTCCTCTTGATCAGGTGGCCTGTAACAGATCCTCACAGTAATGTCTCCCACGGCTGTTCTCCCTTTAACCCTGACCCACAAACTCTCTGTAAACTGCTCACCTGCCCCCAGACAGAGTTCCATACTCTCCAGCCTATCCCTAACATAAAGGGCAACTCCCCCTCCCCGCCTGCTGGTCCTGTCTTTTCTAAAGAGCCTGTGACCCTCCATTCCAACACTCCAGTCACAGGTGCAATCACATTATGTTTCTGTGACCCCTATTTTTTCATACCCCCATAGATGTGTACACATCTCTAATTCCTCTTGTTTGTTCCCCATACTACCAGTGTTTGTATAGAGGCATCTGATCCGAAATTTTGTGAATAAGTTTGTATTAGTATAAAAATCATTAATATCCAGTTAGTCCAGTTGACACGCCTATCAGGTGGGCGAATGACAACCTTATGAAGTTTAAACATATGAAGTTCAAGGTCCTGGACCTTGGTCAGAGCAATCCCAACACAGCTACAGGTTGGGCAGAGAAGAGCTTCAGAGCAGCCCTGAGGAGAAGGGCTCGAGGTTGTTGGTCAATGAGAAAATGAACATGAGCTGGCAGTCTGCATTCACAGCCCAGAAAACCAACCGTATCCTGGGCTGCATCAAAAGGAGCATGACCATCAGGTCAAAGGTGGTGATCCTGCCCCTCCACCCTGCTTTCATGAGACCTCACCTGGAGTATTGTGTGCAGTTCAGGTGTCTTCAACATAAAAAGGACATGGAACTGTTGGAACAAGCCCAGAGGAGGGCCATGAGGATGATCAAGGGACTGGAGCACCTCCCGTATGAAGATA
Organism: Lathamus discolor; assembly: GCF_037157495.1. Classification (NCBI taxonomy): domain Eukaryota; kingdom Metazoa; phylum Chordata; class Aves; order Psittaciformes; family Psittacidae; genus Lathamus; species Lathamus discolor. Next base: position 131,749,664 of record NC_088885.1, on the reverse strand, counting down.
GGCTGAGAAAGTTGGGGCTGTTCAGCCCATAGAGACCTCATAGCAGTCTTCCAGTATCTGATTGAGGCTTATGAGAATGCTGGAGAGGGACTATTCATTAAGAACTGTAGTGATAGGACAAGGGGTAACAAGTTAAAACTTACAAGGGAAAGTTTAGGTTGTATATAAGGAAGAAGTTCTTTACTGTGAGGGTGGTGAGGCACTGGAATGGGTTGCCCAGGGAAGTTGTGAATGCTCCATCCCTGGTGGTGTTCAAGGCCAGTTTGGATGAAGCCTTGAGTGACATGGTTTAGTGTGAGGTGTCCCTGCCCATGGTATGGGGGTTGGAACTAGATGATCTTAAGGTCCTTTCCAACCCTAACTATTCTACGATTCTATGAGGAGCTAACAAATTGTGTTCATGCACTGAGTTACATCCTCAGGGGAATGTTTTGAAGCTATATGTTTGGGTACTTTATATACCAGTACCAGACCTAGCAGTTAATGTGCATCATTCTAACATTAGAGAGACTTAGCAGTTATTGTGCATTATTCTAACACCCTTTCTTCCCAAGTCCAGAGACCATATAAAGCTAAACTACTCTGGCACACAGAAACAAAGAACAAGCTATTCATCTTCAAGAAGGAAACAATTCACTCCATCTGCCTCATTCAACATTGTCAGAATCTTCCCTTTAGGGTTATAGATACGTAACTGGCAAAGGACTGTTTAACAGACTGATTCTGTGAACAGCAAGAGCACTGAACACAAGTCCCGTTTTGCCATCCCTAATGGTCATGCACTGCCTGGATTATAGATTAACCTCCAGTCTGTTATGTACGTCACTCCTATCTTTTAAATCTCTGTATTATAGGCAAATTTTTGATGTCCAGACTTAAGTCAAAATTCGTGTTACATAATCACTTTTTTTTTTTTTTTGGTGAAAAACATAGCAACCAAATGATGCAACGTATGAACTGATTTTGTAGACAAAATGCACATTTTGATTTGATTAGTTTTTTTTTTTTTTGAAGCTACACTTGGTTAAGCACACAGAATACTTTAGAAAATGTCATAAGTGAACTTTGAATAAAGTAATATGAGGTTCAGGTAAGAATGCATAGTTGTGCGTTTGCTTGTGAGCAATCTATGTCACATGCAGCATGGGTTCAATACTCTTTTCTGTCCTTTTGTCAATGAAAATTGAATACCAGGGTATTGTTAATGGAGAAGTTTGTTCTCTTAAAAATATTTATAGATTTGTATGAATAATTCCCATTTATTCAGATGACAGTCTTCATGATTTCCTAAGGAAAGGTGTATTCTACTGTGAAATATAATTTATGGGAGACCTCAAGATACTCTAAAAGCAGTTAAGCACCAAGTTAGAGTTGCAGGTAAATAAGTGCACCATGGACCAGGTCCTGGCCTGAGGTTTACTTAGGAGAACAGACTTTTAAACTGTATTGAATGTGATCAAAGAAGCTGCTGAACATGATAGATAACAGTGTGAGAAGCAAGCAAAAGCTGTAGATAGCACCATGATGGAAAGCTGGTATTTGCACATGATTAACAGGGAGGTATGTGAGAAATCCACAGGTACTTGGTTGAGAGATTACCATATGAGGCTGAAATTACCTGGATAATGTAACTGAAATTCTAAATTTGGGTATGGATGTTGGAAAAGTGGGAACAATAGACAAAAAGCAATTGTGCTGTGTACTTCATTTGGGATTAGATGGGGAAGAGACAGGGAGACACAGATGCTTTGAAAAAGAGGGTTGAAAAATGGGAAAACAGATAATAAGGTATGCAGAAGTTGTCAGGTTATAGAATCATAGCAGTTTGTTTTGGAAGGAACCTTTAAAGCTTATCAAGGCCAACATCCCCGCAATGAGCAGGGACATCTTGAACTACATCAGGTTGAATGGGCAGCCCTGTGCTTGATCATATCTGGAAGAGGACAGCAAACCAAATCTGTCATTCTGTTCCCACCATTAGAGACACCCTGCTTTTGTGATCAGGAGGATGAGGAGAAGAAGGCAGAGAAGAGAGGCAGGGCAGGCAAAGGAACATCCAGACAGTCAGAGAGATGGATCAAGCAACCTGGTATTAATGGGTCTGTGCTGGCGGCATCAGCTACTTGCTGCATCATATCTTCCAGTGCAGATGCTTTCTGGCACTTTGGCACGAAGGCTTTCGCATGCGACAACGAGTAGAAATCCCAGTGTTAGTGATCAGCAGGAGAGCTGTCAGCAGCATGGGCCCCCTACAGCAGGTGTGGCATGTGCTTTGGCTTTCCCAAAAGCCTCAGTATGAAGCTACCTACCACATGGGATGGGCGTAATTTTGTGACTTCCACATAAGAGGTTAGCAGCCCTGAAATTAATCCAGTGAATTAGTCTGGAGGAATTAAAAAAGTGGAAAATAGGGAGAGGATGAAGTTTAAGGTTGATTTCTCAGTTGAATAAAATGAGCTTCTAAAAATACCAGTATCATAATTAGTTTAATTCCGTCTAACACTTGAGTGAGTATTTATTTTGAAATTAGAATCTGGATTTAGCTAATGATATTTGCTGGGAATTTATCAATTATTTTATCTTCCTTCTTACAGACTGCCTATCATATTTTCCCTTAAGACTTGAATTGTTGTTTCTAAAGGAGGCAAACTGAATAAATAATCTGCAGCCATTTAGCATTTTTCATTTACATGATATTTTAAGACTATAAGATGTCCAAAACAATAATTAAAAGAAATCGAATGCTGTGTAAAGTACTGTAAAGCACTATTTCCTGTGAAATCTTGTGTATAGGGGAACACGTGTACAGATAAGGAAACAAGTTTACATTCATTTTGCATAACCAACAGACCTAGGGTTCAGACACTTAAATCCTATTAATGTGACTTCAAATTTCTTTGATCCAAACTGCAGGGTTTTTTTTTCAAAGCCTTTTTTTCCCCCAAATTTGGGGGCTGTAGGGAGCAGACTGTCAAAGTACATACATACCATAGGCAGTTATAGAATCACATCTTTACAAAATCTTCTCTTCATAAAGCTATCAAGATCTATGTTAGCCAACAAAGTTACCTACGGTCTTTATGTGCTGATGCTGGATGCCCTTAGGACTATTGCCGTGATGACAGAACTGAGGATTTTGTCGACTTCATTTCAGTTTATTAGCTGAAGTTCAAGAAAATGTTGAAAGTAAGTGTAGGAAGCTGATACAATGAACCTCTTTCCCTTGTGCCACCTGCTTGCCTGCCTGGTTGCCAGATCAACCACTGACAACCTGCACACTGAGGAGGCAAAACACACAATGGATTACAGCATGCACTCAGCCAAGGTCTCATCTGAGCTGCAGGCGTACACTACTCCAGTGATGCTGCCACCTCGAGCCTGGAGTCATCACCAGGCTAGCTGGCTGTTCAGGAGGAGAGCAAGGAAGAGGAGGACACCTTAGAAATGAGAGAGAGAGAATTCAGTATTGAAAATCCTTTACTGTAAAGCTGTCTTCTCCTTTGGCACCAAAAAATCAAAGCCCCTATCTTTTCTCACATGTCCTACAGACCTACCACAACCACATTACCCAAAGCAAAAAAAATATTGAATGTTCTTTGAGAGAAAACACTACTTCTACGAGAAAAAACAAACAATGCAGGCCAAGCTGGCCTATAGGAATGTGGAGAATTGCTCCAGACCAGTCAATTCTTCCCATGCAGAGGGCACAGTTGAATATGACCTTCTAAAGGCCTCCCTCCACACAGCCACAACACCCTAGCTGTGCACTGTGAAAGTGACAGCCTGCTCCTGACCATAACCAGTAGAACCCAGACCACTGAGCCATTACACAGAGAAAATACTACAGTCAGTCACGGCTGATTTAAACCAGAAGGCTGAAGTGTGAGGGCACTTTTCTGGATTGCTGCCAGACCAAGCCAGCCAGGAGGTTCCACCTTCTAAGGCCATCCTGTGAACTGTTGCTCAGGACATGTAGTAGTGAGATGAACCTGGAGATACTGACTAAATTGTGACATATTTATCATTCTATCAGCTGCATTATCACCATTACAAATCATGATTATGCCTATATGCAAAATACATGAGAAAACCTAACATTGTTGATGTGCCATTTCATAGAATCATAGAATCATAGAATAGTTAGGGTTGGAAAGGACCTCAAGATCATCTAGTTCCAACCCCCCTGCCATGGGCAGGGACACCTCACACTAAATCATCTCACCCAAGGCTTTGTCCAACCTGGCCTTAAACACTGCCAGGGATGGAGCATTCACAGCCTCCCTGGGCAACCCATTCCAGTGCCTCACCACCCTAACAGGAAAGAACTTCTTCCTTATATCCAATCTAAACTTCCCCTGTTTAAGTTTTAACCCATTACCCCTTGTCCTGTCACTACAGTCACTGATGAAAAGTCCCTCCCCAGCACCCCTATAGGCCCCCTACAGGTACTGGAAGGCTGCTATGAGGTCTCCATACAGCCTTCTCCAGGCTGAACAGCCCCAACTTCCTCAGCCTGTCTTCATACGGGAGGTGCTCCAGTCCCCTGATCATCCTCGTGGCCCTCCTCTGGACTTGTTCCAACAGTTCCGCGTCCTTTTTATGTTGAGGACACCTGAACTGCACACAATACTCCAGGTGAGGTTTCACGAGAGCAGAGTACAGGGGCAGGATCACCTCCTTCGACCTGCTGGTCATGCTTCTTTTGATGCAGCCCAGGATACGGTTGGCTTTCTGGGCTGCGAGCGCACACTGCAATGTTGTCTATTTTCCCTGAAAAAAGCCAGAGTTCCATAAATAAATGACCAAGATGCCTCAGCCAACATGTTTTTATGAGGGGGAAGTCATGTTTGACCAACCTTATAGCCTTCTACAAGGAAGTGACTAGGTGGAGGGATGATGGTAGAGCGGTAGATGTGTTTTTTCTTGATTTCAGTAAGGCATTTGATACTGTCTCTCACAGCATCCTCATAGATAAGCTAAGGAAGTGTGGGCTTGATGATCAAGTAGTGAGGTGGATCGAGAACTGGTTGAAAGGAAGAAGGCAGAGAGTTGTGGTCAATGGCGCAGAATCTAGCTGGAGGTCTGTGACTAGTGGAGTTCCTCAGGGGTCGGTGCTGGGACCGGTGCTGTTTAATATTTTCATCAATGACCTGGATGAGGGAACTGAGTGCACCCTCAGCAAGTTTGCTGATGACACAAAACTGGGAGGAGTGGCTGACACACCAGAGGACTGTGCTGCCATTCAGTGAGACCTGGACAGGCTGGAGAGTTGGGCGGGGAGAAACTTGATGAAATTCAACAAGGGCAAGTGTAGAGTCTTGCATCTGGGGAAGAACAACCCCATGTACCAGTACAGGTTGGGGGTTGACCTGCTGGAAAGTAGCGAAGGGGAAAGGGACCTGGGGGTCCTGGTGGATAGGAGGATGACCATGAGCCAGCAATGTGCTCTTGTGGCCAAGAAGGCAAATGGCATCTTGGGGTGCATTAGAAAGGGAGTGGTTAGTAGGTCAAGAGAGGTTCTCCTCCCCCTCTACTCAGCCTTGGTGAGGCCGCATCTGGAATATTGCGTCCAGTTCTGGGCCCCTCTGTTCAAGAAGGACAGGGAATTGCTTGAAAAAGTCCATCGCAGAGCCACAAAGATGATTAAGGGAGTGGAACACCTCCCTTATGAGGAGAGGCTGAGGGAGCTGGGCCTCTTTAGCTTGGAGAAGAGGAGACTGAGGGGTGACCTCATCAGTGTTTACAAATATGTAAAGGGTAGGTGTCAGGATGATGGAGCTAGGCTTTTTTCAGTGATATCCAGTGATAGGACAAGGGGCAATGGGTGTAAACTGGAGCATAGGAAGTTCCACGTTAACATCAGGAAAAACTTCTTTACTGTAAGAGTGACAGAGCACTGGAACGGGTTGCCCAGGGGGGTTGTGGATACATTGGAGATATTCAAGGCCCACCTGGAAAAGTTCCTGTGTGATGTACTGTAGGTTACCTTGCTCTTGCAGGGGGGTTGGACTAGATGATCTTTTGAGGTCCCCTCCAACCCTTGGGATTCTGTGATTCTGTGATTCTGACTTAAAATTCTGAAGTAAGTGCAACTCAAGAATTCATTGATAGATGAATTTTTCAAGAGGCTTGGTCCTAGTCACTGGAATTGGTTGCCCAGGGAGGTTGTGAGTGCTCCATCCCTGGCAGTGTTCAAGGCCAGGTTGGATGAGGCCTTGTGTGGGATGGTTTAGTGTGAGGTGTCCCTGCCCATGGCAGGGGGGTTGGAACTAGATGATCTTGAGGTCCTTTCCAACCCTAACTATTCTATGACTCTATGACTTAAAAGCTACAGCTTTTCTTAATTCTTGTGGTGAAATGGAGCAATGAAGGTGAAGTCTTAGACCAATAAGAGCAATATACTGCCTTTCTCAGAATCAAATTATAGGAATTCGTTTAGGCTAGGCCATAAGAAAAGAGATGTGCCTTAATATTTTTGTCTATCTTCTGTTGCTTTGAAAGTGTGGGTCAAACAAAAAGATTGAAAATAGTCCTCTAACTTGAAAACAACTTTGTCTTGGCAAAAACTCAAATCTGTATTTATGTAGGCGTGCATAAAAACATGCCTGTTCATTTTTAAGTATTTAAGATGTCACAAAAGAAAGTTGGACAGAATTTCATGGACTATTTCAATGTCAAACATTTTTTATTCTGTTCATGTGGTACTATATTTTTAACAAAACAACATATTCAATGCTATACAATTTTTGCAACAGTTTCAAGACAACAAAATTTAAATATTCAAAAAATTTAGGGTATTGAGATAATTTATATTCTTTCTATCTGGCATATAATAAACCTCATGTCATTACTGAGTAAATCTGAAATGTTTTTCTAATAGTCTTCATAGCCTTTTCTGACATTCACAAGTACTGTAATTCGGAAGAGTTGTCTGTTTACTTAATATGCCAAGTACAAATTACTGTTGATTGCTCCCTGGGACAATTCTACTTCCATCACATTAGTGTAATACTATGATTTTTTTGTTTTGTTTTGACTTTCTTTTTTTTTTTTTTAATCTTTATTTTCTATTTTCTTTTTCAAGTCTCTTAGGAGAAAGGAGTAGAGAAAATAAAAAGTTAAGGGGGCTGAAAACCAGATCTTCTCCACTGCACACAGAAACAGTAGATAGCTTTCTTTTCCATTTTTAGCTTTCAGTTATGTATGAGGAAGAGGTACTGCTTTAGGTGGGTTCTGATACATCTGCCTTTAGAGTCAAGGAATATACTTAATAAACATCTGTCAGACATGGTATGGATACATTATCTCAAAGCATATGTCTTGAAATCCATACATTTCTATGAAATCTCTCTCTTGCAGAAATAGAGTCAAAACTATAGTCCAAGGCTCATTAGACTAAACTCATTGAATCTTGCACTGCTATAGACAAGCTCCATTTATTCAGCTTTTTCATTTCCTAAGGATGATGCAACACCAACCTACAGAAAAACATGATAAAGAAGCATGCTTATGAATCCAACAGACATTCAGAAATCCAACATTTAACAACCCCTAGCTAATCATTACACAGCTTCTCTAAACTTTTCACAAGAAAAATTAATAAGGACAGTTGAGGATAGACTTTTACCACTTTCCATCATTTCACATTTGTGATAAGCTGATAATTTGTTTTATTTTAAATGTAAGTCTGTAAGGCATTCCTGTTTGTTTACTTTGCTATTCCAAGGTCTACTTAACCACTGATGTATACAGAAATAACACATATTTGCTGTTTTTTCCTGAATATAGCCCATAGCTAATGAACTACAAATTTAGTAAATGGTTTCCCCAGAACATTCCTATCTTACAGGTGTTGCAAAATGCATGCATCTATTATTTCCCTTCACTATGGATGGGAGAACACAATAAAAAACTGAATTGCTAAGGGTAGCTCTCAGTCCTGTAGCTTCAGAAATGTTGGAAATAAAGATGTGATGTCCTGGGTTCAGCAGTAGCAGTCATTTTTCTCCTTCCTTAGTAGCTGGTGCAGTGCTGTGGTTTTGACTTTCAGCCTGGGAACAATGCTGATAACAACGATGTTTTTAGTTGCTCCTCAGTAATGTTTACTCTGACCAAGGACTTTCTGTGTCTCATGCTTTGCCAGGGATGAGGGAAAGCTGGCAGGAAGCAGAGACAGGACACCTGACCCAAACTAGCCAAAGAAGTATTCCATACCACAGCATGTCATGCACACTATATAAACTGGGAGCAGTTACTTGGAAAGGCTAGATTGCTGCCCTGGTTGGGCTGGGTCAAGGGGTGGTGAGGAGCTGTGTTCTCTTCTCTTGTTATTTCCCTTATCAATGTTATTATTGGTGGTAGCAGTAGTGGTTTTGTGTTATACCTGATATACTAGACTGTTTTTATTTCAACCCATGCCAGTTACATTCATTCAGTTCTCCTCCCCATCCCTCCAGGAGAGGGATGAGGAAAGGGGGTGAGGGTGTTGAGCAAGCGTCTGAGTTGTTCTGAGTTATCGGCTGGGCTTAAACCACGACGTGATTATATAAAGATCAAATACAAAGATTGATTGACTGAAAAATAATTGTGGCAATAATCAAAGTCTATGGAATGTAGAATAGGCTCAAATAGGGGCTAATTTTCACAGCCCCATTTATTAACAAAAGAATTGAATTACAGTCTCCTAACCTCATTAGGCAATATAATACTAAGCATAAACAATGAAAATAAACTTTTAATTTGGTGGCAGTGAAAACCCAATTTAGTTTACTAGTTATTGTAAAGCTGTAATAAACTGTCTTCTGATACTATCTCAACATGTAAAGATCATAGAGTATTACACATCAATTCTCAATTTATGCTGCTGTGTCTTATTTGGGTGAAATAATTTCCTTGCTGTGAATATAAAATACAAAACTTCAATTTTCTCTCTGTATTTGTGCAAGTGGCTTGTTTTCAACAGCTGATTATTTTTTGCTAACTTCTGTCATGTTCTTTAATTACTGTTTCCTCACACTGTTCTACACATGCAAGTCTTCATTTCTTTCTTCCTTTCTGCCACAATTTAACAGCTAATTTAAAATCCTCTTATGCATAGAGTTTCATTTCCTACTCCTATTTCTTCCATCTTTTTCTTATGTTACCTTTCAGTCTCATTTTATAGATTATAGAAACTTTTCTGCTTCTTATTTATGTACATTTCTCTGGTATATATGGATTTAAATTGCTTTATCTCAAACTTTTCTCTTTACTCATCACTTCCTCCTACTTCCCCCATCACTTCCTCCTACTTCCCCATCCCAGCACACCACTTGTCTTCTTCCTTTATCAAAATTATTTTGCATAAATGGGTTAAGAAACTCATTATCATATACTTTTTTAATTAATTCATTGGGCAGTTTCAGCTAAGCTTCAACTAATAGCTTTTCAAGTATTTTGTTCACTTTGACTTACAATTTCCCATGTGGCTGAGTCTCTGTCTTTCCCTTTGGGACAATGATCCACAGCATGATAAATGTCCATTATTTTCATGCTCATCTTTAATTTCTTTCAATCTTTTGCTGATACCTTATTACAATAAAGCAAACGCTTTACAGAATTTCTCTGAGGTTATTCCTCTTGAAAGGCTGACTTTGCTCATACTTGCTAGGAATTCTTTTTGTTTAATGTGCCTTGTGGGTGAATCTGATGTCCAAGCTCTAAGGAAGTTCAAACAATGATACATCTGACCATACAAAACAACTTTCTTTGAACTTGACAGTCTCTTCAAAGGCTAATGCAGTGCTCCCAGAGCTATGCCTTTCACAGTATCATCTATCAAAAAAGAAAAGACCCATCAGAATCCATTCTCTTTCTGGTTTCACACCAGTTTCCAAGTCTCACTGTACTTATACACAGGTGCACTGACTTGCCTTGTACTTTTTGTGCTTTGGCACTTCCTCGTCACATAATCCAAAATCTTGGCACTCCCAAATCCTGCATCCTTCCACAACTTCCCTGTGTTTCATTAAGATTCCATGCACTAGGAGAGAAAATAGTTTATTAATGTCCTTAAGATTGGTGAGATGGAGACAACAGATATAACGGGTATAAGTTGTCTGTAATATATGATAATGTGCCATTATTTTATGTGCTGGAGAAACACAAGGGGAAAAGCATGGTCATTCATGAAAATAGAACCTGCATTTTGTATAGAGGGCAGCAAATTACACACGGCAAAGAAAAAGTCTTCTGCAGTTATGTGTCAAAAATACCAATGGCACAATTGTTGAGCCAGAAATGTTTAAAACATGTATGGATGGCGAAGGAAATTAAGTTTGTTTTACTTCATGTATTCCTATTTACAGAGACTTCATTATTACAAGTCACTCAAGATTAGGACAAAGCCAATGTTCATGAGTTCTCTCATTAGTCAAGTTACTATAAATTCCAGGCATTTTGAAATGGTAGCAGTAATAACATTCGTTGTGACAAAGTCTTTTGGAAAGAGTGTGAATAGAGATGAGCAGGAATCCAGCACATTACATTTATATAACATCCCCCTTGCAACTGCCAACAAAGATCTGATGAAATTAAAATTGAATCTTAGAAATTATTCTATTAAAAATAAAATGGAAAAAAAAAATCTGTAGTGATTAAATGTCCCCGAGAAATGAGCAAATTCTTTTCAATGAAAGGTTGATGATGATCTTTTCTGTCTTCTCCTACTGCAATATTCATAAAAACAACTTCTGATGACTTAGGAGTATATTCTTAAGACTCAGAACAAACTATTTTCTGTTCTTTTCTAGTATAGCAGACACACAGTCTACCCATCACATGCATTTGCTTTGTCTGTAAACTGAGCATATGGAACAGAGCAGCCTATGCAGACATAATGTTTGGCCTATATCATACAAAAGTTTACAAACCAAAATTTTACAAACCACCACTTTTTTCACTGTACTAGAAGCGTATCTGTCGTTTAACCTCACAGATCCATTTTTTATGTCTTCTAACTGCTGATCATTCCTATGGCAAGTAGCCACCTACATAATATTGTCTTGATATAATATCTATAATATCTTATGCAGCTCAAGTGAGATATCTTGGACTTTTTCAAGTACACATTCTTATTTTCACTTTAAGTATGAATTTTAGGTGGAAGCAATCTTTCCCATCATTTCTTGGTTTTGCTCGGGTCACCTCACAACAAAATCACAGCTCTCATAAAATACTTCAATTCATTTTACCATTTTTCAGAATATTTATCCAGGCCATGCTGATACAAGTGGAGTGCCTGCAGTTAAAGCCATGAGATGAAACTTATCCAGCAACAGCAATTCTCAACCTCTGAATTTCCAGTTGTTGAGACATCTGATAATGAACAATTCAGAGTAACCCAGACTAAAACCAGGACTATAATTACTGTAAGGGATAAAATATTCTACTTTGCCCATATTCTCCCATAAGGCAGATTGGTTTTGTAATAAAATCAGGGGTTTGGGTAAAATGAGAAGGAGAGTAAAGATAGAGTAGGTATTCTCCTCAAAATAAAGAGTCCTATATGTGTTGGACTAGATTGAATTTTTGCATTTTTTATTTTTTTACTGTAAGCTTGTAAGAAAAATTATATCTATAACTCAGTCTATTCCTAAAACATAGGTAGTTGCCATGAGTCCCTGATCAGGAGTTTTCTGAAGGATAAAAAAAAACCCTCTTTCATTGCAATTTTGCCTTTATCAGGATGGGCTGCAGTTAGGAGCCATGAGGTTTAGAGATGGGATTGTATTTGCACCACTGTGTAATACCCACAAGCAGTGGACAAACTCAGCCTGAGATGATAGTTTTGACTAATTCTAATTGATTGAAATTTATTAATCAATTTGTGATGCAGTTTTTCCTTCATATTTTTTCTACTTCACCAAAGACACATCTTCTAGCACTACTTTCAGGATCTATTCCTTCACATTCCTTTGATAACTTCAAATGAATGGAAAAAAAAAGTATTTTTCAAGGTAAAGTGTATCCATATAAGCAATCTTTTCTTTTTTTTTCATATTTTTAAGCCAATGGTCCTTTTTTTAACAATCTCTTGAACCTCTTGTAAGTGTGAGAGATAATATTTATTTGAGCTGCGATGTACTTTCTAATATTTGCTACATAAATTTCTCTCATCACACTGTTCATGCTTCTTAACTTTATTCTTCCGTTCCATAACAGATACACTATCCCTCCCCCACACAACTGCCTCTGACGATAGCTTGTTTTTCAATTTCTTTAAACTCATCTTGACATGTACTCAATCTACTTACACTTATCATTTGATGACATGCACATTTTTCTAGCTGTACATTAACTAGAAGGTTTTAATTTCTGTTCTGATATGAATATATATAATTTATTTTAACTCATTAACTAGTCCCTGAGTTCCGTACTCGTTCATTTTTCTTGTACAGTGTGTAGGGGGAACTAAATAAATGCTGAAAGTTTGGGATGAAATCAGATATGATAAATGAAGGAAGGTAAAGTACAATTTTATGTTTTGTGCAAATCAGATAAAAGTCAAATATTATTTATTGTCTAATTTCCCCTTGTATACATCATGCCAGGAAGGAGTGTTGTGCTGTGTCAACAAATCTACAGATTAATTTATTCCTGAAACTAGATGTGACCCCGTTTATTTCAAGGTAGTTTGAATGTTATTTTTTGCCTAATGATGACTAATCTCTAGAGGCTCAGCTTCAGCCTATCAGTCTTGGGCTGATCAATCTCCCCCTAACTTCCTAATTATATTTTCTGAGAATGCCATTCAGTTTTCATTTAAAGCAAACATAGGAAAAAGGACTTTGATTATAGAATCTCTGGTATGGTCAGAATCCCCTCTACAGTCCTCTCTAAAAGCCCTGTTTATGGCATAAGACATTTTCTTTCAACATCAGTTTCAAGACTAGAAAGCATGCAGTACCCCTTGAGAATGTTATTGAGAATATATTTGAATGACACAGCTTTCACTATTATGAAATCACCATGCAGAAGAAGCATTGCCAACATGCATAATTCTCAGGTTTACTTAAAATTTCCATAAACTAATGTTCTACAGTGAATGATTTTAACAACAACTTTATGAACCAATAACTATCAACTCTGTTAATAACTGCAGTCTACCAGCAGTAGTTCATGACTCATAATCCATTGCTTGTCCTAGGCTACTGAATATTGATACAACTATGAAGCTCTGAAGAAACAGAAAAGAAATCAGTGTTGAGCAAAAAGAATTTTGAAGTTTTCCAATTTTAGCAACTTGTATAAATTTGACCACCTTGGAAAAAAATTCTTTTAGAGATAACACATCAGCTTGACAGCTGAACGTTTTATAGGCACAGTTATACACCAAATCTTCCCTCAGACTATAAAGCACTTATATCTATAGAAGAATTCTATCTGCACTAAGAAGTCTGCCACATGCCATGGAACTCACAAAATGTGTCAGTGTAGGATGGCTATAGAAGAGTTGTGTTACAGTGCTTGCTACTCTCTACTTTCAAGTAGCATTACACTGGACTCATCAGTGCGGTAAAACACTGCTATGTCCATACCGTGTCATTTAAAATCAAAAGTATTAACATTTCTGTGATGAGGTAACATTACAAGATCACACACAAGCTGAGTCAAAGAGCACCACCTACAAAGTACCAACATATTAACATCTTTTTCAAAACAGCAGATCTTTCTTTTTTTGTTGTTGTTTTATTTTTCACAAAGGAATGTTTAACGCTAAACCCTGAAAAGCAGACATTTCTGAAAATATTCCAGTACCTTCACCAGCAAACCGAGGATGAACAAGACTTGAGTTTCTTCTTTGTCTCTGTAGTAACATCTTAAATTTTATGGCTACACCATGTCAAAGAACTACCTCATGTCAGTCTAACAGCAAAGTTTCAAAGGAGCTTTTCTATATCCCAAACTTCACTGACTTTCTAAAAGCTACTTAAAGTTTATCTGCTTTGGACGCTGGTTGAAGTGTTTGCTGTGAGACATAAGCCCTCTTAACAGACATACCTTATAACCCTTCAAAATTCTTTGCAGGCCTCATGAGAGTTCTCTAGATTGATTCTTTGGCCCCAATCTATACTGAATGAAATAGCTCCTCTGTGCTGTTGCCTGTGTACATACAGGAAAAAAACCTAAGCACAATAGTCTTTTTTTTAAAGAATATTTTTTCCTCTCTTTCACTGGTTGTGGATGAAAGGTTTCACAGTAGGAACAGGGCCATATTTCTGCCTTAAGGCAAATACTTTTCAAGCACTCAAGGCAAGGACCCAGGTCAGATTTATAAAAGTCTGTTTGGAGGCCACAGATCTAAGCCACTTCACTGTTTTTAGAATGCATCTATGACAGGTAGTAATTGAGATAACCTGAAGAACTATGTTTTTTTTTTTAACTTACTTAAATTATAAAGAAAAGTTATTAAAAAAAATCCATCTAGATGAAGTTATGGACACTAAGCAGAGAAGCAGACTTTGGCCTCTTTAGGAACCTGCTTAGTAAGGTTCCATGGGATACAGCCCTGGAGGGCAGGGGGGGCCCAAGACTCTCGGTTGATATTCAAGGATCACCTGCTACAAGCTCAGGAGTGCTGCATCCCAACTAGAAGGAAGTGTGGCAGAAGGGCCAGGAGACCTCCTTGGACGGATAAGGAGCTGCTAAGGAAAATTCAAAGGAAAAAAGAGGCTTATAAAAAATGGAAGCAAGGACAGGCAGCCTGGGTAGAGTACAGGGATGTTGTCCGGGAAGCTAGGGACCAGGCTAGGAAGGCTAAGGCCCAGTTAGAATTAAACCTAGCCAGGGATGTTAAGGATAACAGGAAGGGATTCTACAGGTACGTAGCAAACAAAAAACAGACTAGGGACAACACAGGCCCCCTGAGGAAGCTCTCGGGAGAACTGGCTACACAGGATTTGGAGAAGGCTGAGGTTCTGAATGACTTCTTTGCCTTGGTCTTCACTGGCAAAGGCTCTGACTGCACCACCCAGTTCTTAGAAGGCAGATGCAGGGGCTGTGAGAATGAAGACCTTGGGCCCATCTGATTCAAGACCATCTTCAAAACCTGAACGTGCACAAGTCCATGGGACCTGATGAAACGCATACACGGGTGCTGAAGGAGCTGGTGAATTATTTTGCCACTGGCCATCATATTTGAAAAATCATGTCAGTCAGGTGAAATTCACAACGACTGGAAAAAGGGACATATAACCCCCATTTTCAAGAAGGGGAAAATAAATGATTCAGGGAACTACAGACCAGACAGTCTCACCTCTGTGCCTGGTAAAGTCTTGGAGCAGATTCTCCTGGAAGGCATGCTAAGGCACGTGAAAACAACAAGGTGCTTGGGGACAGCCAGCATGGCTTCACTAAGGGGAAATCCTGCCTGACCAATTTGTCAGCTTTCTATGATGGGGCTACTGAACTGATGGACAGGGTAGAGCACTTGAAGTCATCTACCTGGTCTTCTGCAAAACGTTCAACACTGTGCCACATGACATCCTTGTCTCTAAATTGAAGAGACATCAATTTGATAGGTGGACCACTCAGTGGATAAAGAACTGGCTGGATGGCCGCATGCAAAGAACTGTGGTCAATGGCTCGGTGTCTGGCTGGAGACCAGTAACGAGTGGTGTCCCTCAGGGATCGGTGTTGGGACCGGTCTTGTTTAACATCTTTGTCGCTGACATGGACAGTGGGATTGAGTGCGCCCTCAGCAAGTTTGCCGACGTCACCAAGCTGTGTGGTCCAGTTGATATACTGGAGGTAAGGGATGCCATCCAGAGGGACCTTGACACGCTTGTGAGATGGGCTGCTACCAACCTTATGAAGTTTAATCGTGGCAAGTGCATGGTCCTACACTGGGTCGGAGCAATCCCAGGCACAGCTACAGATTGGGCAAAGAAGAGATTCAGAGCAGCCCTGCAGAGAAGGATTTGGGGGTGTTGGTCAATGCGAAAATGAACATGAGCTGGCTTCAGTGTGTGCTCACAGCCCAGAAAGCCAACCGTATCCTGGGCTGCATCAAAAGGAGTGTGACCAGCAGGTCGAAGGAGGTGATCCTGCCCCTCTACTCTGCTGTCATGAGACCTCACCTGGAGTATTGTGTGCAGTTCTGGTGTCCACAGCATAAAAAGGACATGGAACTGCTGGAACAAGTCCAGAGGAGGGCAACGAGGATGATCAGGGGACTGGAGCACCTCCTGTATGAAGACAGGCTGAGGAAGTTGGGGCTGTTCAGCCTGGAGAAGAGAAGGCTGCATGGAGACCTCATAGCAGCCTTCCAGTACCTGTAGGGAGGCTATAGAGATGCTGGGGAGGGACACTTCATCAGGGACTGTGGTGACAGGACAAGGGGTAACGGGTTAAAACTTACACAGGGGAAGTTTAGATTGGATATAAGGAGGAAATTCTTTCCTGTTAGGGTGGTGAGGCACTGGAATGGGTTGCCCAGGGAGGTTGTGAGTGCTCCATCCCTGGTGGTGTTCAAGGCCAGGTTGGACAAAGCCTTGGGTGAGATGATTTAGTGTGAGGTGTCCCTGCCCATGGCCGGGGTGCTGGAACTAGATGATTTTAAGGTTCTTTCCAACCCTAACTATTCTATGCTTCTATGATTCTAAGAAATTACAGTGCTTGGAAAAGAAATGAGACCAGTAGTTCAGTATATTTAAAAGAAAAGTAGAGTAAACCCCAGAATGAGTAAATTTTTCCAAGAGAAAAACCAAAGTTTTATAGGTAATGGAGATTAGTGCTGGTGAGATGAGCTTCAGCCATTATGGAAGAAGTACTATTCTCTGCCAGATAAATTATACAATTTCTTATGGATGGGAACAGCAAGGTGTTGGAAGTTAATTTAACTACTGATGCCTCAAAAAAAATATAAAAAAAAATTGAGAATTATGGAAGTCTGCCTTGCAATATTGATTTGGAATCCTGAGAGAAGATATCTAGTCAACTTAATCAGGTAGAAAATAACAATGGAAATTCAAATAAACAGTGAACAATATGGTCATTACTACAAATGGAAATTCTGTAGAATACTGGTCTCTCTGCCAGCAGAAGGTGCTTTTAAAGGAGCTGTCTCTATATCTCAATGGAGAGGGGCCACATAAATTGAACCAGTAACCGTAGGACATTGGCTTGAGCTATTTTCATTAAAGGTGCTAATTTCTAAACAAATCAAATAATATTCAAGACTTCCTGGAGAAGTGAAGAGCAGACAACCCATTTTTAATACAAACACTTAGCGGGTAATTGACCTCGTATTTACAAAAAAGGAGGGGAAAGTTATTATTATAAAAACAAATTAAATCTTACTTAAAAAGTAATAAACTAGTAACTCATTAGATATTAAGGATAAATTTATGATGTCCATAATATAAGTGTCATTTTTGTAAAAAAAGAACGACTGTATAGCCTTGCCACAGTCCACATCTAATAGTAAAACTGTTACATCACAATAAAATGAAATGTCGATCACCTAGGCACTGTTTTCTCTATTATGCTGTGCTTAGAAACAATTCCATCTATAGTTCATGCACATAGAAAGCTCAAAAAGGAAGAAAGATTCTAAATCCCCTTTCAGAAGTCTGTCCAAATGCTGCTCCTTTTAATCCTTTTTACTTTAAGGAATCACAATTTTCCTGTTTATGATTGATCTGAATTCTGAAGTTGTGTTCTGTGAACATGGTTAATTATTTCAGATCAGCTGTTATTTGAAGACTTTGGAAGGTTAATGAAGTACTTGTGCAAATGTGTTTTCACTAATTTAAGGGGAACCATCTCTTAAAAAAAAAATGAGATTTCACTTCATGCCAGTCACTGACTGTTATTATAGTTTGCCAACAGAAAGAGGAGGCTTTACTCATTCAAGATTTCGTTATACCAGTAGCACATCAGGAAAGCCAATTTGATATCTCTATCGTCACAACTTTATGAATGATACCCTAATATATAGTAACTTCTAACACAGAGGTTGATTGTTTGATATATAGAGGTTATCTACTTCTTCTCCACTGCTTATTTCACAGCCCGGTGTACAAAATTTGCTGTCTGGGTGGGTACACACAGCAATGTTCATGTGGTACACGGATGACTATACTTTCACTCAGTCTGTAAGTGCTGAGCTGAAGGGGTGATGGACCATTACAACAAGAGGAAGAAACCAAGTCATGCTGGCTGATGCTTGTTGCGGAGCGGCAATGCTCGGCCCTACATGGGGCAGACAGCTACTTCCCCATGTCTCCAGCTATCCTCAGGCTCTGCAAGAAAAAGCTGCATTTGACCCTACTCTGTTTGCTAAGGCAGACTCCTGTGATTGTATAGCAGGCTACTGAGATTTTTAAAAAGATCAGTATAAACTCAAAAAAAAAGAAAGGAAAAAAAAAAAAAAAGGACAGGTCAGGGACATTTTTCTTGGTGCCAACTCTTCCCAGAGGCTACATTTTTCAAGAAGGATATGATGAGTTATCTCCAGGGTTGACAAGGCCAGATAACGTGAGAGTTATTAGGAGGAAAAGGATTAATAGGCATCCACCAAAAATCTCACGCTCAGTACACTGTATTCAGTGACAGGGATGATTGAATTTGGAAGAAAATTGTTAAGGTATCTGAAAAGTTAATATGAAATAGAAGGAGGTACCAGGCACTAGATCTTATCTGAAGGTTTATTTAAAGCAAGGGTCCAAAGCATTTGTCAGTTCTGCAGATGCTGTAACGTGATTAATCAGAATTGGAAACTGACAGAGATCAAGGGACACCCCAGAGCTGAGAACCAAGTTTAGTTGTACTGTCTGGAGTAATAAAAGTGGGTTCTCCCTCCTGTGCCTTTCAACACTTCTGTACAAGGGGCAGGTAGTTGGGTGAGTAAATCAAATATGAATAGGAATCAGGAATACAAGAGAAAGGATGGCTGATATACCACTAATATATGAAAACAATTAAGGAATGTGTCTTGATATGCACTGTACAATCTATTGCCAGAGAGTTCCCACAAGACCTGAGCTAATAAATTCATACCCTAATTAAACCACATCCCTTTCATCTTGCCTTTCATCCCTTGTGGTTGATAACAAACATAATATTTAGATCCAATAGCTTGTACATTCTAGTCCTTTCAATGCTATGGTTTGGTCAATTTGTCTAAACCTTCATTTATTCAAAGTCTTTCTTCATATGCAATGCTGTATTAGCATTGAATTCAGCTAACGATGGTGATTCAGCAATTTTGCTAGAAATACATAGTAACTTCTAGATATTAACTTTTTTCTAAAAAAAAATAATATATACGTTTCTGAGTTAGGTCATCCACTGCTTTCTTTAGCACCTTTAGCACTTTCTTTTACCTTACCACCTCTACTTCTATTTTCTTTTCTTACTATGCTACTTTACCAAATTCTTGTCTCTTCTGTCTTACTCACCCTGAAGGGGTTTATTATTATTATATTATATCATTTATTTATTGGCTTACCTCCAAAATGCATCACTTTTATCTCCTCTCTTTCCCTAATGTTTTAAAGATTTTTGTCATGTTTTGGATTTTCTCTAGTCCATGTTCTTTCTTCACTACTGAGTCCAAATGGAAATTCAGCGCTGTAGTTAGTGCTTAGCAAAGATGACGTAAAAAGACTGTGATATTCCCTGTTTATAAAAGTGATAAAAACATAAAAAGCACAGAGAAAATATTAAAATTAATTTTACTAATGCATCCATTGAAATCTCTCAATTATGCACACAAATATAAATATAGCTCATCACAAAGTTGCTTTTCTTTGTCAGTTTTCTCACGTAATTTCCGCAAATCCCTTTAATCAGATACTGTTAAACTGTTCTCAGTTTTCTGACACCTCCTAGTTCCTTCTGCCATTTGGATTTGTTGACTCCCATGACTGCATTCCATTATAATCTGTCCTGAATTGACAGTGATAACTTCCTATATGAACTGCTTAGTTTATTTATGAAGTGAGGAAATAATACGGACTCATTATAAATTGTTAGGGCTCAGCCTATTTCTTTACAAAGCCTCCTGTCTGTGTTTATATTTCATCAAGCAGCTCTAGGATAGCCTGTTACCTGTATTACTGGAACACCTGAAAGATTCAGTTCAGAGCTGGAACAAGACAGTCAAGTTAGGAAATGCTATTCCCTGTAGCATAAAGCAACATTTTTTTATCTCATTATTGACCTCACAGCCAAGCTTATTATTGCCAGCACAGTAAATACTAAATGGACTTGCCAGCAAAAAGAGGTCCCAGCATGGCAAGAAAAGTAATACTCAGTGAAAACTAACATAACTGACATGTGAAACAGAAGATCCTCAGGTGGACAGAAGAATAGGAAAATCATAAGGAGATAAAGCCTGAAGTACTGTTAAAAAGAAAGACATTAAGACATCTTATAAATTAGATATCCAGAATAACAGGTTTGCACTTGATGTTTACAGGTCGGAATTTGACAGTTGTAGTCTGGTGTAGTAGGATCTTAATCTAGTAATCACAGTGAAAGTACAGAGGTTGTTCAATAAATGCAACATTGAGTATGAGTGACTGTCGTGGTTTAAACCCAACCACAAACCTCGTCCACTCACTTCCCCCCCTTCTTGCCCTCCCCCTGCTTCTGGAGGGACGGAGAGGAGAATCAAAAAGAATGCAACTCCCACGGGTTGAGATAAGAATAGCCCAGTAACTAAGGTATAACACAAATCACTACTGCTACCACCAGTAATAATGGTGCTAAAGGAAATAACAAGAGGAAAGAATACAACACCTCAATACCAGCCGACCAATAACTCACCCCACTCCCCCCAGCCAAGCACCGACCGATACCTCCTCCAACCCTGCAGTCCCTCTAGCCCCCTTCCGGGTCACTCCAAGTTACATCCTGGGCATGACGTGCTGTGGTATGGAATACCTCTCTGGCTAGTTTGGGTCAGGTGTCCTGTCTCTGCTTCCTCCCAGCCTCCCCTCCTCCCTGTCAGAGCATGAGGCTCAGAAAATCCTTGGCCAGACCAAACATTCGAGCAGCAACTGAAAACATTGGCGTTATCACCACTGTTCCAAGGCCAAAAGATCAAAACACAGCACTGTACTAGCTCCTAAGAAGGAGAAAACTGACTGCTGCTGCTCAAAACCAGGACAGTGACGATATCCGCATGTGTCTCCAATTCTTCTCATTCACTGATTTACCTTATTTTAACATGGAATAATTCCAGTGAAAGATAGAAATACTGAACTTTGCAACAATCAAAAATGGGAATTAATATTCAAAACTGTGAATTTGGGCCAATCTCACATCAGAAATTAACAAAAATTAAAGCAACACAGAGACACTCCAGAAATGTTCTGAAAATGTTTTTCATTCAGCAGCCAAGGAGATTATGAGTTAGATAGTGCAGAAAGCTGTGAGGTTCTTGTTGTTGTTGTGTTTTATACTTTAAAATAACAGATTAAGTACACAGTGACTTTTAAGAATCAGAGTGTGGTGGGATGCTGTGACCCAAAATATCATTCAAAAAGCATGAAACTGTACTTCCAGCCTGATTTATGTTGGTCGACAGAGGATAACCGCTTCATGTCTGCTTTTATAGGAAACACTTGATATACTTGATGAATTTTACTAAAGCTTAAATTCCAACTTTGGACAATGGCACATTGTTCCTGTTCTATTATTTGCAGGGTAGCTGTAATATATTACACCAGAACAGCATTCTTCTGGTGTCCATTCACCTGAATCATTTTGGTTCTTATCCATTATGCACTTAGAGAAATGCAACAAACACCTTTTTCTCTACACAGCCAGTAAATTATGAAACATTGTACAGCCAGCCAATGTGAACGATTAACTGAGATCAAGAGATATTTCACAAAAATGGGCTCATTCTTCTCAGTCAGAAACACAAGTTGGTGTACCAGATCAGAAAATCATGTCAAATGGGAGTATTCTTATTCTGATCCCTGATAAGAGGTATTGTAATTCCTCATGTAACAACTAAGGATAACTTTGTTAATAAATAAGACACATCCTTTATACAGAATTGTGTTCTTTAGCATATATTATGTGGATGAAAACCTATAATAAGAAGCTTTCATAACGAAAGTACAAAATTTTGTCAATTCGAATCTTGTGACAAACTTGATAATTGATCTTATTAATATCTTGTTTAATCAAATTTATTCTCCTAAATAGGGAGGTATAACTTAAAAACATTTAGGAGCTTCAACCAGTTACCACTTTACTTTTTATCCTTTGCAGGCCTGCAAAACAGTATAATTTTTGCAATATTCCTCCAATGTTAGATATAATCTGCTTGTGACTGTACTATTTCCTGCACTAGAACAGAGGATTTAATTTCAAATTATTGTCCGCTATTCTTTGTCCATATTAGCCATTGTTTTGGAGAGCAATTACTGTGTTTACATCAATCTATAAGAAGGGCAAGAAGGAGGACCCGGGTAATTATAGACCGGTCAGCCTTACCTCCATCCCTGGAAAGATGATGGAACAACTTATTCTTGACTCCATCACTAGGCATATCAAGGATGAGGGGGTCATTAAGAACAGCCAACATGGTTTTATGAGGGGGAAGTCATGTATGACCAACCTTATAGCCTTCTATGAGGAAGTGACTAGGTGGAGGGATGATGGTAGAGCAGTAGATGTAGTTTTTCTTGATTTCAGTAAGGCATTTGATACTGTCTCCCACAGCATCCTCATAGATAAGCTAAGGAAGTGTGGGCTTGACGATCAAGTAGTGAGGTGGATCGAGAACTGGTTGAAAGGAAGAAGGCAGAGAGTTGTGGTCAATGGCGCAGAATCTAGCTGGAGGTCTGTGACTAGTGGAGTTCCTCAGGGGTCGGTGCTGGGACCGGTGCTGTTTAATATTTTCATCAATGACCTGGATGAGGGAACTGTGTGCACCCTCAGCAAGTTTGCTGATGACACAAAACTGGGAGGAGTGGCTGACACACCAGAGGACTGTGCTGCCATTCAGCGAGACCTGGACAGGCTGGAGAGTTGGGCGGGGAGAAACTTGATGAAATTTAACAAGGGCAAGTGTAGAGTCTTGCATCTGGGGAAGAACAACCCCATGTACCAGTACAGGTTGGGGGTTGACCTGCTGGAAAGTAGTGAAGGGGAAAGGGACCTGGGGGTCCTGGTGGATAGGAGGATGACCATGAGCCAGCAATGTGCTCTTGTGGCCAAGAAGGCAAATGGCATCTTAGGGTGCATTAGAAAGGGAGTGGTTAGTAGGTCAAGAGAGGTTCTCCTCCCCCTCTACTCAGCCTTGGTGAGGCCGCATCTGGAATATTGCATCCAGTTCTGGGCCCCTCAATTCAAGAAGGACAGGGAATTGCTTGAAGGAGTCCAGCGCAGAGCCACAAAGATGATTAAGGGAGTGGAACATCTCCCTTATGAGGAGAGGCTGAGGGAGCTGGGTCTCTTTAGCTTGGAGAAGAGGAGACTGAGGGGTGACCTCATCAATGTTTACAAATATGTAAAGGGTAGGTGTCAGGATGATGGAGCTAGGCTTTTTTCAGTGATATCCAGTGATAGGACAAGGGGCAATGGGTGTAAACTGGAGCATAGGAAGTTCCACGTTAACATCAGGAAGAACTTCTTTACTGTAAGAGTGACAGAGCACTGGAACAGGTTGCCCAGGGGGGTTGTGGAGTCTCCTACACTGGAGATATTCAAGGCCCGCCTGGACAAGTTCCTGTGTGATGTACTGTAGGTTACCCTGCTCTTGCAGGGGGGTTGGACTAGATGATCTTTTTAGGTCCCTTCCAACCCTTGGGATTCTGTGATTCTGTGATTCTGTAATTTCTGCTGTTAAGACTTTTTTAAATCCAGTCTGCTACACCTTCCGTAAACATAGAATCATAGAATCATGGAATAGTTAGGGTTAGAAAGGACCTCAAGATCATCTAGTTCCAACCCCTCTGCCATGGGCAGGGACACCTCACACTAAACCATCCCACACAGGGCTTCATCCAACCTGGCCTTGAACACTGCCAGGGATGGAGCACTCACAACCTCCCTGGGCAGCCCATTCCAGTGCCTCACTACCCTAACAGGAAAGAATTTCCTCCTTATACCCAATTTAAACTTCCCCTGTTTAAGTTTTAACCCATTACCCCTTGTCCTGTCACTACAGTCCCTGACGAAGTATCCCTATGAGCTTCATCTTCTGAATATTTACAATCAATCTTAATTTTATTAATACAATTTGTGTCACTGAATTCCATAAAAATGCTCAGATACTAAACGTCATTTTTTGTTGATTCAAGACCTAGCAAAATAAGCTTACAGGAGTTGCAGTGATCACTGCATGACATGATTTTGTGCAGCCCTTGACAATTAGCTCTCTTGATCCTTGATTAGACTCTGTAATCCCACTGGGAAGCAATTTATGTCTACTAAAAAAAAAAAAAAAATTAATTTCTCACCCGGAATTCGGTGTTTACAATACCACATAACCTATTCTTGACATGAAGGTAAATGTAATTAATGCAAATCTATATATGAAGATTTCTTACCAGTATAGTTCCATTTTGCTTTTAAGATGAACTACAATTCATCACTTGTACAAAAAACCTCTGAAAGGGTGGTGTTTTAAAAAAATATAAACTTTTTTTGTCTAATTTGAATGTCCTCAAATTTCAGTATTATATTTAAGAAAAATTATTCTCGGATTAGAAAATGTTGAAGCAAAGCTTTTCTTGAATCGTCATCTTTGGCATTGCTAGCAATTTACTGTTTTAGTTTAGTTTAGTTTAGTTTAGTTTAGTTTAGCTTAGCTTAATTTAGTTATTTTATTTTTCAAAAACTCCATGAATTTGCATAATTAAGCTTTCAAGGATGGTGTAGCTATTGTTTATGGATTGATCTCAGTGGTGAATTGGGAATGCTTTTTCCCTTTTTTAGGGGATTTAATACCTGGTTTTCTTGCATGTTCACGGCTTTAAAGGGCCAAAATAAAATAAGTTATGATTGTTAAGCATTGCAAAATCCACACTTCTTCGTCAAACAGTAGTTAGCAGTTATTTGCCATCAGCCTTTGAAAGACGAAGGGCAAGAAACAGGAAAAAGGTGCAATAGAAGACTACAAGATGTATGTCTAGAAGAAATTAGAGCAAATTATATAAATTATGAGGAACAGATCAGGCAAGGCCGTAAGCATTTCATGCCTGGTCTCCCTTGGGCAATAAAAATGAGTGGCACATTACATGGCTCATCACGCTTTATTATATTTGCACCTTTTAGATTGTTTCCCTGTTTGGAGTAAGTTTCAACAGCACTGCAAAGATTGTTCTGAAGGAAAAATAGCACTTTTACTAATTACTTTCCTATTCATAACACGTCATTGTCAAATGTGGCCATCTACCTGAACAGATATGATACAGTTGGCTAAGCACAGGTGTTCTAAGAACATGTTTTTGTCATGTTCCCATATCACTTGCAAGCTATTTCTCTATACATTTTTTTTATGGCCCATAGACATTTAGTAGTTCAACTGCAAATGATATGTCTGATGAACAGGGCTTCTAACTACATCATGATTTTTGGAAGATTGTAAGTGGAAAGAAACTATTTGAATTAGCCTTTGAATTAGCAGGGGGGTTGCCGATGTTTGACAGATAATGAAAACCAATTTAAATCACCTTTAACGGTAGAATTTCTTTGGCTCTGGGGTTATCAACATGAATTCACATACTATTCCCTGGGTGCTAGCAGAAACCACACTTTTAATTGCCAGTATTACACGTATGGGAATCATACTGTCAGCAGGATGTGTAGCAACCATGCAGGACCTGTACAGTACTGTAATGGCAAGCTGTTAAATTGGAAATGTCTTTGCTCCAGTCTAGAACAAATAGCTAGACTTTGGCAATGGAAAATTATCTTGTCATTCATCTTAACTGAAACAAAATATTTTTCAAGTGCACTGCATAAAATTTGGTGCTCAGTAGGGCACTCAGCCCTTTAAATTTCTTGCTTTCCAAAATTTCTTTTTCTAAAATTCATGAATTTCTTGTCCAGAAAATATTAATTTTAAGGTGAATTTCTTATTTTTCATGTTGGATAAAAATAAATCTTTATCAAAAGCCCAGCTTGAAGCAGTTAATTCCACTAGCAAGTTTGGCAGAAGATAAGTGCTTAAAAACAAGATCAACTAAGTTGCTATGGCATCTGTCTTTTTTTCTTGAGTTTTATTATGTTCTCATCATCTCTGTGTATTTCATAAGTAAACACAAGAGATCTATTTCTTTCATTCCTTCCTAAGACTGATCTGCTGCCCTTTCCTTTCTGCTAACTAAATGGCTGCTTTTTAAAAAACTAATCTTTATCATTTTCTGTGGTACTTCCATTCACTTTTATTACATTTGTGTTGCCCTTTGTAATACTTCATAAAATGTATTTATGCACAAAAGCACCTACTAAGACTTCTGTACGTAAAACTGGTGGGCAGCCACACAGGGGAACTATCACTCAGACACAAGTTTTACTTACACATGTTGTAATATTTAGGATTGAGTTCTCTTTCAAAGAAGCTACTACTATGTATTTTCAAATAGATTTTTAATATATAACATTGGATCCTCAAATGTGGGCAACTGTGGGAGCCCTTTTATATTCTAACTTTTTAATGTATTTTTTAAGTGTAGTCCATACAACATAGGTTATTGTTAAACTCTTCCGATCTCTTTTATGCGGCCTGGGTAGAGTACAGGGATGTTGTCCGGGAAGCTAGGGACCAGGTTAGGAAGACTAAGGCCCAGTTAGAATTAAACTTGGCCAGGGATGTTAAGGATAACAGGAAGGGATTCTACAGGTACGTAGCAAACAAAAAACAGACTAGGGACAAAATAGGCCCCCTGAGGAAGCTCTCGGGAGAACTGGCTACACAGGATTTGGAGAAGGCTGAGGTTCTGAATGACTTCTTTGCCTCGGTCTTCACTGGCAAAGGCTCTGACTGCACCACCCAGTTCTTAGAAGGCAGATGCAGGGACTGTGAGAATGAAGACCTTGGGCCCACTGTAGGAGAGGATCTGGTTCGAGACCATCTTCAAAATCTGAATGCGAACAAGTCCATGGGACCTGATGGAATCCATCTGCGGGTCCTGAAGGAGCTGGCGAATGAAGTTGCTAAGCCACTGGCCATCATATTTGCAAAATCATGGCAGTCAGGTGAAGTTCCCGACGACTGGAAAAAGGGAAATATAACCCCCATTTTCAAGAAGGGGAAAATGGAAGACCCGGGGAATTACAGACCAGTCAGTCTCACCTCTATGCCTGGGAAAATCTTGGACCACATTATCCTGGACGGCATGCTAAGGCACATGAAAAACAAGAAGGTGCTTGGTGACAGCCAGCATGGCTTCACTAAGGGGAAATCCTGCCTGACCAATTTGGTGGCCTTCTATGATGGGGCTACAGAATTGATGAATAAGGGTAAAGCAGTTGATGTCATCTACCTGGACTTGTGCAAAGCGTTTGACACTGTCTCGTATGACATCCTTGTCTCTAAATTGGAGAGATATCAATTTGATGGATGGACCACTCGGTATATAAAGAACTGGCTGGATGGCCGCACACAAAGAGTTGTGGTCAATGGCTCGATGTCCGGCTGTAGACCGGTAACGAGTGGTGTCCCTCAGGGATCGGTGTTGGGACTGGTCTTGTTTAACATCTTTGTCGCTGACATGGACAGTGGGATTGAGTGCGCCCTCAGCAAGTTTGCCGATGTCACCAAGCTGTGTGGTCCAGTTGATATGCTGGAGGGAAGGGATGCCATCCAGAGGGACCTTGACACACTTGTGAGGTGGGCTGATGGCAACATTATGAAGTTCAACCACGACAAGTGCAAGGTCCTACACCTGGGTGGGAGCAATCCCAGGCACAGCTATAGGCTGGGCAAAGAAGAGATTCAGAGCGGCCCTGCAGAGAAGGACTTGGGGGTGCTGGTCGATGAGAAAATGAACATGAGCCGGCTTCAGTGTGTACTCGCAGCCCAGAAAGCCAAATGTATCCTGGGCTGCATCTAAAGGAGCGTGACCAGCAGGTCGAAGGAGGTGATCCTGCCCCTCTACTCTGCTCTCGTGAGACCTCACCTGGAGTATTGTGTGCAGTTCTGGTGTCCTCAACATAAAAAGGACATGGAACTGCTGGAACAAATCCAGAGGAGGGCCACGAGAATGATCAGGGGACTGGAGCACCTCCCGTATGAAGACAGGCTGAGAAAGTTGGGGCTGTTCATCCTGGAGAAGAGAAGGCTGCATGGAGACCTCATAGCAGCCTTCCAGTACCTGAAGGGGGCCTATAGGGATGCTGGGGAGGGACTCTTCGTCAGGGACTGTAGTGACAGGACAAAGGGTAATGGGTTAAAACTTAAACAGGAGTAAGGATATAAGGAGGAAATTCTTTCCTGTTAGGGTGGTGAGACACTGGAATGGGTTGCCCAGGGAGGTTGTGAGTGCTCCACCCCTGGTGGTGTTCAAGGCCAGGTTGGATGAAGCCTTGTGTGGGATGGTTTAGTGAGAGGTGTCCCTGCCCATGGCAGGGGGGTTGGAACTAGATGATCTTGAGGTCCTTAACTATTCTATGATTCTATGATTCTATGACATTATCTTAAGATACCTCAATCTCCAAAATCACAGAAATAGAAGTTCCATCCTGTTTGTTAGTGTACATTTTTTTCAGCTTTTCAGCAGATACATTTTTCCAAAAGAATGCATTTGGTTTTGTGCCTTTCCTTAATGTCCCTCTACAGACACAACCAGAAAAATAACTATTTCATCTTTGAAAAACACTGATTTTTGAAATACATTATTCCAGTGTAAGAAAGAAACATTGCAAAAAATACCCATGCTTCATGACAAAAAATTAAAGAGGATTAGATAAAAATAGCCTACAACTCCAAAATTACAGCCTCAGGTATGAATCTGAGAGATTTGAACATGTATTTCCCACATACCAATTTCTTAAACTCCTGGTTGAGCTGCAGATTATGGCTGTTTACTTCCTTTTTCATCTTTAAAAACAAACAAACCAACCCTCTAAAACAGGGCATTTGTTCCAACAAATATTTTTAGGCCAAGTCCCAGATCAAGTGATTTAGTAGGAAGACTTCAGGTGCCATTAGGGGGATTTGGGTGAGGTTCTTAGGACAGAAGACAGTCCACTGGTTTATATTTTCCAACTGCACTTGATATAGCACAATTTTGATCCTGATTGAGAAGTAGTCTGACCTTCCTTTCAAAGTGAGACTATCACTAACACAACTTCAAGTTAGCCATGACTTTTTCTAGTTGGACTTGCAAAAACTTTGGTGATCTACATTTTACAGTTTCCCTGGCTATCCTGGGACAGTGCTGCACTACTCTTCTGCTGGGGGTAATACAGCTCGTAGCCAGCCATCCCCACCTTATGCATGGATGTGATACCCAAGTACCATAATAATACAAACAGTTTAATATTTTACATACTTAAATAATACCAGAGTAATTTTAGAAAAGATGAAGGCAGGATTTCCCTTCACACAGCTGTGCCACTAACTTCCTGGCACTATGCATCGAGTTTTATAAGTAAACATAGTGTGACTTAGAAGTATCGAAACTTCCTCTTAAGGCTTTCTGTCACAGGAAGTATCCAGCATATATAGCATGCACTTAGTGATTACAGGAGATCAAGGCTTCTTCACTCTTATTTGGGATAACTAGATGATCTTGAGGTCCTTTCCAACCCTAACTATTCTATGATTCTATGTGTGAGGTGTTCCTGCCCATGTCAGGAGGGTTGGAACTAGATGATCTTGAGGTCCTTTCCAACCCTAACTATTCTATGATTCTATGTGTGAGGTGTCCCTGCCCATGGCAGGGGGGTTGGAACTAGATGATCTTGAGGTCCTTTCCAACCCTAACTATTCTATGATTCTATGATTCTATTCTATGATTCTATAAGTTTGCTGAAGACTCATTCTTTCAAAAGAGTAGACAAACAATGGTTCAATTTATTTGCTCCTGTAGCACTACCACAACTGTAACAGAGACAGAGTAGCATACCATGGTTTAATGTTAAGTTAATTTTTGGAAAAAAAAGAAGACTCCTCAGTATAGGTGGTAGGCATATGAGGCTTAATAGGTTTTGTGACTCAAAAAAAAACTGCTCCAGAAGGAAGGTAACAGTTGTCAAAGTAAGAAAATATGTAAACATGTAAAAATTTACAGAAGAAAAAGTAAGTTAATGAGGAAATTGCAATCAGTCTTCTCATCATCAACTAGAAATAATTAGCTCAGCATGCTACCATTCAGCTGTTGATTAAAGTATTTGCTTAATATATTTGAAATAATGATGCTCATTCATGAGGCACTGTCAGCACTTCTATGAGGAACTATGTCCCTCTGGGTTTTGTACCTTTAAAATTTGTTCAGGGATGCATAAAAGATTTCATTAGTTTGCATTATACCACTTTTAGTCAGATTTGCTGAAAGTCATGTATGTATGTACTGCGGTATGCTGAAAAACCCAAACCCCCTTTCTTGCATTCTTTGCATATGCTTAACCCCCAGTGAATCAAAAAGAAGTTACAGAAGCACAAAACAATGAAAGAGTGCTCAGAAAAAAACACCAGGAATGTATATATATATATACAGTATATAAGGTATCTAAGGTCCTCTGTATACAATTATTATTTATGAATTAATGATTATGAATTAATTATCTGTTGTGCTTGAAGATCTTAAGATTTTATAAAATCTAAATGATAGCATTGGCACTAACATTTTGCACAGAAATATAATTAGTCTCTGTATGTAAAGTCACATTCTTCATGAGGAGACTTAAAATAAGCTAGAACTTTATTTCCTAGCACTGACAATAGTTAATATTTCATTTTATGCGGCAAAACTATTAAGACTTTCCTGTATTTTTTTTTTTAATGGCTTGACAGTTTTTAATTGAGTTTGCGGTTGTCAGCAAGGAAAACAAACAAGCAAACAAAAAGAACTTAGGCTTATCTCTAAGCTAAGGCTTATCAACACTGTAAGTGTTGGTATCAGTAATAGTGTTCAATAGGAATGCATGTTCAGAAATCTGAATTCAGCCTTGGTGTCATATATTTATCATATTGCATTTTAGGAAATATATACAATGATGATATTGCAGTCTTATTCTGGCTGCATTGCAAAAGATACAGTCATTTTAGTTGCTTCTTGTCTAGAACTATTACAGGCAGACTATATCTGTACAGCTTCAGGACTATAGGCTGTAACTGCTGTATTTCATATGGGACATATACCAAATGGGGTCAGGATTTAAACATATAATTATCTTAATTGAATCAACTATCCTGTCATTATAGCACAAGATCTTCAATTATTTTCATGTTTAGTCACCCACTACTTAGCATCTACAACTCTTTACCATCTACTGGCTTCCTTGTCTACATCCTTTGTAAGCTTCTAAGAACTTAAGTGATATAGTAACCTCTTATGAGAAGTGAGAAATTGCTTTTTTTTTTCAAATAAAGATTTCTTTTACAGGCTATTTTACAATTTATAATTCAGACCAAGTTGAAGCTTGGACTCTTGAAACCAAGGTCACAAAACAGACACCTACCTTCCTGATCTCTGAGGCGTTTGAGTACCAAGTAAATGAAAATATAAGATCCACATCCACTCCATTCCAAATGTGTGTAGCCCTTTCAGTGACTTAGACCTCAGTTTTGCATGTTTTGGATTAAAATCCTGAATGCTTTAGTTAAGTAGGTTTTCTTAGTGATTGGTTCTGATTGGCTATTTAAATAATTAAATATTAATTGAGCTATTAAAAAGGCAGACCAATAATCCAGAGAGATGGGAAACAGCAAATTGACATGAAGTTCTTCTACTATGTGATAATATATACAATGTGTGCTATCCAACATCCTATTCTCCATTCTCAGGAGCAGGCCGCTTTACTTACTTCTAGGAGTTTGTTCATAGCTCAATATCTAACACAGAAGAGGGTATCTTTCTGGGCAGAAAAGACAGAAACTGATAGGCAGCAACAGGACAGTTAATTCATCTGCCATCTTTAACCTTTTAGTCTTGTCTAGGACAACTGCTTTTCTGCTAACCTGACTACTAAATGTAAGTTCTTAGATGCTTAACACATTTCACTTGATAAGCACTCTTTAGCCCCCAGCTCAGGACAAAGTAGGAGGATGTCGGGTATTCAGTGTCTGAGCATTTTTGAAGACCAGTACCTCTGTGTGTCTTCGAGGTCCAACTTAGTACTGCCAGGCCAGAACTGTCTTCACCATGGTTGCTACATCTAAGCCCCGATGAAATGCCATGAAGAAGAGTGTATTTTCTTTATTTTATTTTTTTTTTAACACAGAGATGGCACATGAGAAAGATTTTCAAGGGTGCCTGTGACAGATTTTGTCATTTTAGAAACATAACACTTCTCCAAAGACTCATGACATTTAAAATTCCTGAGTCTCCCTTAACTCTGAGGTAATTCCACTAAAATTACTGATCCTGCAGTGTGAATAACTGCTTACATCTTTCTGTCTTATGTGTTCAGTGTTTAAAAAGTCAAAGTTACTCAGTTGTCTTGATACTCAACATGTTTTTCCCTGCTGAAAAATCTCTCTTTCATTCATAGAGTATTACAGCATAAGCAATATATTCACAGATGTATATTGTTGTGGTTTAAACCCAGCCAGCAACTCACCTACATAGCCCCTTGCTCACTCCCCCCCACCCCCTTCCCCCCCCAGCTCTCAGAGGGATGGGCAGGAGAATCGAAAGAATGTAACTCCCATGGGCTGAGATAAGAACAGTCCAGTAACTAAGGTATAACACAAATCACTGCTGCTACCACCAATAATAATAATGATAAGGGAAATAACAAGGGAAGAGAATACAACACCTTAGCACCTGCTGACCGATACCCAGCCTGACCCAAGCAGTGATCTAGCCCTTCCAGGTAACTGCACCCAGTTTATATTCTGGGCATGATGTGCTGTGGTATGGAATACCTCTTTGGCTAGTTTGGGTCAGGTGTCCTGTCTGCTTCCTCACGGCTTCCCCTCCTCCCTGGCAGAGCATGAGACTCAGAAAGTCCTTGATCAAAGTAAACATTACTGAGCAACAGCTAAAAACATCAGTGTTATCAGTGCTGTTCTCATGCTAAAAGTCAAAACCACAGCACTGCACCAGCTACTAAGAAGGAGAAAAACAACTGCTACTGCAGAACCTAGGACAATATTCAACCAGTCAATTGCAAGACATAATGATCAAGATGGTTTTAAGCTGCCTTACAGCCAAAGATTCCAACATGCTATTAAAAATGTAAAACTTGGTTAAAAGTAAATATGCACTGTAAAAATAAAGAAACAACAAGCCAATAGATATCTGGTTATAATAATTATCTTTTTTTTTCAAAATTTTTGATCAATAGAAATGTATTTGCATTTTCGTGTTCTGTTCCTCTTGCCTTGTGTTTCTGTATGTGTGCAGACACAGCAAAGATAGCAGAGTATAAAGAAAGGGAAAGGCAATTTATAAAAAGAAAATTAATTATACGAGTTAATAATTTTAAATTAGGAATGTAAATATCGCTGATTGTCAAAATATGCCTAACAGCATTTGCGCGTTCCCATAATCTACAATTATTGACCAGAATGTGCCAGAAAATCTAAGGAAAGTATTTAGAATGATGATTGGTACCTTAATTTTTCACTGTTAATGACTGTGCTTTCACTTGCAAATGGAGAGAAATTATTTATGTTATATGATGTTCACTTTTAGTGTTCCACTAAAATTAGTCATGTAATAAACATACCATTCTACTATCATGAATAGTTCAACAGTGATAAAAAGTTTCCTGTTTATAAATCCTGTCCCCATAAGCAGTACACATTCTAACTTTTGAAAATTCAAATAAAAATTTCCTCACTGTCCCTCTCAATACTTCTTTTGACTGGCATCCTTCTGGTTGAAAAGGATTATGTAGACATAGCCCAGCCACAGTTGTGATCATAGAATTATAGAAACACAGAATGGTTGGGTAGGAAAGAACCTTAAGATTGTCTACTTTCAACCCCTCCTCCATGGGCAGAGACACCTCACATGATACTATGCTACCCAAAGCTCTGTCCAGCCTGGCCTTAAACACCTCCAGGGATGGACCATTCACAAATTCAGACAAATTCACAAGTGCAGTCAGAGCCTTTGCCAGTGAAGACCGAGGCAAAGAAGTCATTCAGAACCTCAGCCTTCTCCAAATCCTGTGTAGCCAGTTCTCCCGAGAGCTTGCTCAGGGGGCCTGTGTTGTCCCTAGTCTGTTTTTTGTTTGCTACGTACCTGTAGAATCCCTTCCTGTTATCCTTAACATCCCTGGCTAGGTTTAATTCTAACTGGGCCTTAGCCTTCCTAACCTGGTCCCTAGCTTCCCGGACAACATCCCTGTGCTCTACCCAGGCTGCCTGTCCTTGCTTCCATTTTTTATAAGCCTCTTTTTTCCTTTGAATTTTCCTTAGCAGCTCCTTATCCATCCAAGGAGGTCTCCTGGCCCTTCTGCCACACTTCCTTCTAGTTGGGATGCAGCACTCCTGAGCTTGTAGCAGGTGATCCTTGAATATCAACCAAGAGTCTTGGGCCCCCCTACCCTCCAGGGCTATATCCCATGGAGCCTTACTAAGCAGGTTCCTGAAGAGGCCATCTGTGTGAAGAGGCCATATCTGTGTAAATTAATATGAAAGAAAAAAAAAAAAATCATATGAGAGGATTTCGTTGTGTCTTTCCCTCAGAATTTTTCAGTGGGATCTACTGAAGTTAAGGGAACTTTGACGTCTATAGTCATTACAGCTAATAAGAAAACAGTAAAGTGGTTCATTGATTCACAGCTCAAAGGGGCACACTCTCAGTTCTCATGCTGCTGCTGCAGTGTATTTCTATTAGAATGCTTTTAGAAATGCTATCAGTAGAACTTAATAATCATTCTGAACTGTCACATTCACTAAAACTACAGAAACCTTGACCTTTAATCAAGAAGAATGAGCATCACAAAACATCATTTTATTGCAGAGATAATGTGTAATTCACAGTATCTCATATTACAGCTTCAGTTCTTTGATGATTAAAAAATATGTTTTTTACTCGGTTACTTTCTGTCGTAACATTTTCTATTTCTAGTTACTAATATATTGCTATCATATTTACAAAGAAAGAAAATAGGATACACTTACCAAAATTTGGATCTTAAAATATCTTTAAAAACATGGCTGTCTTTTGAGAGTAATTTTTTAACTATATAGTTTTAGCCCTCTTATTAGCTTTCTTACAGATAACCCTTGCGTTTTCTATATCAGTCATCTAATCTGGTGGGTTTAGTCATCCTGTAATTTATGGCAAAAATATGTGTCAGGCCCTGTCCTCATTTTATGTTCATTCTTGAGTGTCATTCATCTATCTTAGCATTCAAAAGTCTCTAATTTCAGTTTTAAATGTCTTAACTTTTAGTTCTGAAAAATATCTTACTTCTAGATTACTTGAGAAACACCTGTGTGTCACGTGAGGCAAAGGAGAATTTGCCAAGAGAGTCTGAAATAAGCTTGGTCCCTTTCTCAGTTATTGTTCTCAATTTCTTTTCTGTGACTGACCT
Source organism: Lathamus discolor (assembly GCF_037157495.1). Classification (NCBI taxonomy): domain Eukaryota; kingdom Metazoa; phylum Chordata; class Aves; order Psittaciformes; family Psittacidae; genus Lathamus; species Lathamus discolor. Next base: position 131,713,991 of record NC_088885.1, on the reverse strand, counting down.
TATGTTAGTTCTGATCCTAAGTGAGCTCATACTCAGTGATAACTACACAAGTGTATGCAAACATAGTAACAGCCACAGACAAAAAAGTTTTATTGATAAATGAGGAATATTATTTTAATTAGCCATTTAATTGTTCTTTCCACTTTAATTTATAGTAGGGTTGGGTTTACATTTTTCCAGTTTCAGGAGAGGGGGGAAGGATAGGTTTTACTTGCTTTATGAATTAAAGAAGTCACATGTACTGAAAATTTAACTCACCTTTCAAGATATCTTTTCATGTCTATACATGGCTTAAGTCACTCTGTTGGTCAAAGTCTATCTATCTTGATTTTCAGCTCTTGCTATAGAAGATAAACCAACATGATTAAGCCTTTCCTGAAAAATTACTTTCCAGGCATACCAAGGACACAAGAATCCAACAATGCAGCTATCAGATGTAGGAAGTTCTTCTGTCTACTACTCAGGTCCACTGAGAGTTGGACTGGTTCCACTGCACTTATGAGAAGAATCCAACAAAGATCTTCTGCGTATATCGAATAAGTTGTGCTCAGTACAATATTTAAAATAAGTGATTGCATGAGCAAATAAGATTGAAATTATTTTAGTGTTATTATCCTTTGCATGGAGTTTATTCACCATTACATGATAAGATTGCATGATGCTGTCCTGGCCCTGAGCTTACTGCTGGGAAGCAGCAGGAAGGGGCTGCTCCACTGAAGAGAGCAGAGAGTTGAAAACTGCAAGGGGAGTGCAGGGCTGGCAGGACACTATCCCACCATGTCTAACAAGGAAAGCAGGGCAGTACCAGTGGTGGTGAAGGTATGGAGGGCCAGATGAAGACCAGGGATAGTCAGTTGAGTCTATAGAGATGAATCATTCCTCAGGTCAAGCCCACAATATAAGGTTAGGATCAGCCAAATACAAGGCGAGGCACAGCATAACTGCATTCAAGCTCCAGTCCTTCACCTTGGTCCTTTCCTGCACAGCTGTAAATATGCTGTGCCTGGCCTGTCTAGCTCATCCCTCAGCTCCTAGCTCACTTTCCTCTTTGCAAAGCAGCCCATACCTGTTGCTGCCTGACAGTTACCTTATTTCAAAAAACATTTCCTGCTGGTTTTGTTCATTATATACTACTACTGTTCCAAAGAATAAACATCCAGAAAAGAAATTAAGTACTAGGACATGCAGCCTCGGAGCAGAAAGAAGTTAGATTTTTCTCCTTACAAATATGGCCTTGTACCAACTGATACTCATGCTTAGTCTTGCAGAAGTTCCCTCCGTCTTCTGCTAATGAATATTTAATCACCTTCCTGTGAACCACTGAATATTTCATTTTAGTATACATGTTTCACCTGTGCCTGCTGAAAGTTTAATACAGGAATAGTCCTCCTTACAGGAAGTGCAACTCATGAATCCTGCTTTGTGTCTCTTGAGTCCTCAAGGTGAGTCCTTTAACCTCCAGGTAACCCCATGATACGGAGCATTTTGTGGGTCTACTCGGTGGTGCAAGTTTGAATCTCCTCAGGAAGTAAAGGGAATTAAAACCATATAAATCAAAAGCTATGTGAGTGCTCTGCCCTAAGTTATTACATGAAATGGAGTGCTATCACCACTTCTGGCGATGTTTTAAAAGAATGTTCCAGCCACAATTGCACTTTGGGAAAGGACTAATTTTGTCTTCTACTCTAAAAGTGTATTAAGAATGTCTGTGAACTGGACATCCTGAGAGGTTTTTGGTAGAGCTGAACACAGTTTTTGTTATTAAATGTGCAAGTAAATGCATTACTTATTGATACAAGTGATTTTGGAGAAGTGTAAAGCAGAGTAAAGTATTTTTAGGGATAAGGAAAGGAGCATTAGCCAAGGAAATGAGGATCTGAAGGAACAGTTTTGATCCTTTTTGATTTTTCCCTCAGCTTTGTTGATGATTTATGTGAATGCTACTGCTTTTCTTTCCCTTGCCCCACATCACTGTTAAGAAAAGGAGGGATATTGTATGTAATAACTGGGGTCTGGTCTATGCAGCATCTCCTACACTAAACAGTCAATAACAGATATTACACAATCCCATGCGGTGCCCATGACACTGAAGAACAGCAATTGAATTCAGTTGCCATGGGCAGGAAAAAAGTCTTTAAGCTGCTTGATTCCATCTTATTCTGATTTCTGATTGTTGTCTTTTTTGTCTAATAGATTTGTTCTGAAGGTTTTTCTCAAACAAAAGGGATAAGAAAGATTTGACTACTTGAGGACCTGAGCATTGGTCTTTAGGCAACATTACAAAGAAACAAAAAATTCCCTGCTATCAGGCAGCTTCATATTCATATTTCTTCCATCTTGCCTCCTTCTCTTCAATGGTATTATCAGGTAGGAATACAGAACACACCTCTATTACCATCCATATTGGCCCTTAGGATGATGATGAATCATAACTTCCACAACATTTATCAGGTAAGACCATCAAGTAAACAACATAGTTTCTAGTTTTGGAATAGTTACCCTGATTAGAAAATTTTGTTTGTTTTTGTTTTATTCTGTTTTATTTAGTTTTACTGAATATGTGTTTATTAAATTAAACTGCATTTTTAAGTCCACAAAGAAAAATGTTTTCAGAGTCCTTGTTCTAGTTTTTAAAAGCAATGAAAGACATAAGTGCAAGGTCTTAAACCTGGGTCGGAGCAAACCCAGGCACAGCTACAGGCTGGGCAGAGGAGAGATTCAGACCAGCACTGCAGAGAAGGGCTTAGGGGTGCTGGTCGATGAGAAAATGAACATGAGCCAGCAGTGTGCACTCACAGTCCAGAAAGCCAACCGTATCCTGGGCTGCATCAAAAGGACCATGACCAACAGGTCAAAGGTGGTGATCCTGCCCCTCTACTCTGCTCTTGTGGTGGGTTGCCCAGGGAAGTTGTGAATGTTCCATCCCTGGCAGTGTTCAAGGCCAGGTTGGACAGAGCCCTGGGTGACATGGTTTAGTGGGAGGTGTCCCTGCCAATGGCAGGGGGTTGGAACTAGATGATCTTAAGGTCCTTTCCAACCCTAACTCTTCTATGATTATATGATTATATGATTCTATGACTCTATGATTCTATGACCTCACTTGGAGTATTGTATACAGTTCTGGTGTCCTCAATATAAAAAGGACATGGAACTGTTGGAACAAGTCCAGAGGAGGGCCACGAGGATGATCAGGGGACTGGAGCACCTCCCACATGAAGACAGGCTGAGAAAGTTGGGGCTGTTCAGCCTGGAGAAGAGAAAGCTGCATGGGGACCTCATAGCAGCCTTCCAGTATCTGAAAGGGGCTTATAAGGATGCTGAGTAGGGACTCTTCACTAAGGACTGTATTGATAGGACAAGGGGTAATGGGTTCAAACTTCAACAGGGGAAGTTCAAGTCAGATATAAGGAAGAAGTTCTTTACTGTGAGGGTGGTGAGGGACGGGAATGGGCTGCCAAGGGAAGTTGTGAATGCTTCATCCCTGGTGGTGTTCAAGGCCAGGTTGGACAGAGCCTTTGGGTGAGATGGTTAAGTGTGAAGTGTCCCTTCCCATGGCAGGGGGGTTGGAACTATATGATCTTAAGGTCCTTTCCAGCCCTAACTATTCTATGATTCTACAAACAACCAACCTAGTGTCACTTGTCTGGTGCTGGGGTTTTGTGTATGAATTTCTTTTTCACTGTCTGCACTTTTACTATTACACCAGTTTATTATCTCATTTCAGTTTTATTTCTTCCACTTGCCTTTAGTTTTTCAATTCAGTACTTTCTGTTATTGATACATTAATTCTCTTCCTCAGCAATATTTCATTTTAAAAAACCAATATAGTGAAATTCTCCCCTTAATATTCTGTAGAAAATAAACCTGAAAAATAAATAAAAACATAATATGTGTATAGGTAACCATACATTATTGCAAACTTGTCTTTATTGGATTTAAGGAATACTTACAATTATGACGCTGAGAATTATCTTATGATCCATTTGTTACTAATGAAATATTCATTTACATTAACTTGCCCTTAATCTTTTCTTCCATGACAGACACTGAAAGTGTTGGAGAGAAGAATTAGGCTTCACCTTGCAAATCTGTATGTAATTGAAGTCTGGGATTTTTTCCATAGTCTAGAAATCCATCTTGTTTTAGCATTCTGTATTTTGTTTGATATTATATAAAATCTGAAAGACGCTGGTGTTGAGTAATTAGAATAGAATCATAGAATCATAGAATAGTTAGGGTTGGAAAGGACCTCAAGATCATCTAGTTCCAACCCCCCTGTCATGGACAGGGACACCTCTCACTAAACCATCCCACACAAGGCTTCATCCAACCTGGCCTTGAACACCGCCAAGGATGGAGCACTCACAACCTCCCTGGGCAACCGATTCCAGTGTCTCACCACCCTAACAGGAAAGAATTTCCTCCTTATATCCAATTTAAACTTCCCCTGTTTAAGTTTTAACCCGTTACCCCTTGTCCTGTCACTCCAGTCCTTGATGAAGAGTCCCTCCCCAGCATCCCTATAGGCCCCCTTCAGATATTGGTGTTGTTAAATTGTAAATCATAAAATATATGTGAGGAGATTTTAATGACAACAGAGGATGAAGATGACCTGTATATTGACCTATGGCATTACTTGGAGTTGACAGAGCAGAAATACTCCCTTCTACTGTTAAAAGATATGGATATACAGTTTGGGATGTTAGAAAATACAGATTTATGTATCACTTAGGATACTGAAGTGCTGAAAGCTAATAAAAAAAAATCTTTGATACTCCTCTTCAAAGCAAAAACACTTGAACAATTATATTTCAAATATAATTATTACTTTAAATTATTATTTATGGAGTGTGCTTTACATCTCTAATATTTTTACTTAAATGTAAGAAAAATTTTAACCTAAAAAGTACTTTATTTACTTCAGATATCATTATTCCATTTCATGAGCTAGAATTCTGTTTATTCCTGAAGAGATTAAAAAAGTTTGTTTCTTTCTGTTGATTTCACATGATCTCACATGTAAATCCAGTCATAGATATAACTTTTTAAGTACATGAATTGAGAATACTCAGAATTTAAGTATTAATTGAGAATACTAATTTTTTAAGTACAAAAAATTGAGAATACTCAGAATTCATACATGAAAGTCTGTGCTTTAAGACAATACTGAGTTTAAAAGCCAAACACTCAAAAGTCATGAAAAGTCCAGCCTGCATTTGTGTGCTGCATATACAGACTACAATGAAGTCATGTCTTATCTTATCTTCTTTTTACTAGAGATTAATTTCACTTGGTGACACAATATTCATTATGTTTCCTCATTTTTTAATGATTTTTAGAACTTCTTTCTTTGCCCCCACTGTTACTGCAACTTCTTTCTCAAATGGAATTAAACAAAATATTGCAATATTATGCACATAGCCCTCTTATTTAAGAATATCTTCTTTAAATGGTCTATGGCTGCATTAGCCTTTTTAGCTTTATGCTTAAACTGAAGCTTAAGCACAGTATAAATTGCACCTGCTGACAAAGAAGTTCTTCCTACGCTTGCCTCCCAACATCATCTCATGTTTGCTAGCACAAATGTTTGTAGAGCTGTGTTATGAATTTCCTTAGCAAAGCAATCCTGGTAAAACAAAATAATTTGTTCTGAAGTCCACAACTGTCTTAAAGTGTATGTTTCCCATAAAATCTACTGTTTGATTCTGCTGATCTTTAAGGTTTAGGCAGGAGAATGGATAAATATAGGCAGCCAGCTAATGTCAGAAATGGATGCTGAATCATTTCTTTGAGAACGGCATTTGCTTGTGTTGACTTAAAGCTGATTTTATTTTTTGAGATATCTGAACCAATCTAATAGTTTGCTTCTGCCAGAAGAGATGGCTCCTCCTCCATTTTTTCCTGAGTTCTGCTGCTTGGCTGATTCTTTGGTGAGCTTTTCATGTCGCTATACCATCACAGAAACATTCTGAGGAGGCAGATTACCTCTGTGGCACTTAACATGTGACCATGCTGAGCAGATAAGCACAGTCCAGGCAGTGCAAAGGAAGAGACAGGGCTGCACAAATATGGACACAGGCTCCTTGAGAATCTTCTAGCATCCTGGACATTTGCATAAGTGCAGCCTTCACAGGAAACTTCACCCTTGCTGCTGTGCTGCTCGTTAGCATACATGACTATTCTTCATAATCCAGCCTTCAGAGGGTTTCCAGAGTCAATACTTCTCAAAATAAAGCATGCTTATCATGGAAGATGTCCTAATCCTTCTCACAGGACAGCAATACTGTAACAGAACAAGCCAGAACAGCAGATTCTGAAGTGCTAAAAGTACATTTGTATGGATATAACATTTAATTCAATAAAAAACCTCAAACCTTTTATTTCAGAAAATAAAAAAAATGTATAATTTTCCTGCTTTCAGCTTACTGACGCTATGCATCAGTGGGACCTGCCCTTTCAGTGATTTACTTCCTTCTACGATTTTCTGAGTAATGGTTTTTATGGCACTATCAGCTGCCTAAGAAAAGTTATCAATAATGTAGACCCAAGTACTAATTCTTGAATGACAGTAGTGGAAATACAAATTAGCATTTCCCATCCTAAAAGTATCTTGGAGTTCAGTTTACTGGACAACTTTCAACAGAAGAATCTTCTGTGGGAATCTGTAAAACCTGAATTATTTCCCCACAAAAACATCCCTGTTTTAAAACTGGTCTGCCCAAATCTTCCTGGTGTTTTAGCTCTTTGCTGATCTGCCCATGTCTTCAGCTCAGTAAGCAGCCTACTAAACCATCCTAAATATGGATAATCAATTATATTTGTATTCAGAAGACATTTTGGAAGGTGATACTTCATCATAAAACATTTCAAACTACTGAGATCTGCCATGAGAAAGAGTTTCTTTTCTAAGCCTCAATTTTGAGATGTCCCAGTTGGCTAATCATATGTGCTATGTCTACTTTAATCAAAACAGAAGACATGACAATACTACTCAGAGCAATTTTAGTTCTCTTTTCAGTAAAATACCTACAGCTACCCCTGTTAACATAATTTTCGTATATAACACTTGGGGGTTTTGTTGGTTGGTTTTTGCTCAATTGAGGTTTTTGTTTCATGATGCACAGTTTTAAAATAATACCTTTCTTGACTAAAATTGAAAATTACTGTTGGACATATCTTTTTACAATATCGATCTCCCTCATTTTTTTATTAGACAGCTGTTAGCCACAATAAAGAACATTTCTTACTCAAATGCACAGGAACTTCACTGGGGAAAATATATTTGCACATGAATAGAAAATATCAGACACATCTGTATTTTCTCTATGTCAGATTCAGTCTACCTGCTAGTGTAATGCTAATATAATACAAATAATATTTATTAGAACTTCTGAATCAGGGGAACCACAATCTGTCTTGTTAGATACAGCTTTCTATGAAAGAATATGTAATGAATGATTTGTGGAGATTTTATTCTTCATGAGTTAAGTAAATAAGGAATATTGTGTTTTCTTCTCACAATTTATAATGAGAGCAAAAAGCCCAAACTGTTGAAAAGACATTTATGGTTTTAGATATACTACTTCAGCAATTTCTGGGGAGTATAAGAGTTAATAAATACAATAAGTTCATAGTGTTTACTGTGGCATAATAACATTGACATTGAATGAATTTGGTAAGAGAGACAAAGGAAATAAATTGCTGAAAATGCAATTAGAAATGTGACATAGTGTTCAGAATAAGAAGCAAAAAAACCCAGTAATATAGCGATTTTGTTTGTGATACCTTTTAACTTTAGATTATATCATACTTGCAATTATGCCATATTTATGAGATTCATTTTTTTATTCTAAGGTCTAGTGCCTTTGTCTTGTCATGCATCAAACTACATTACATCCATACACAACTGATGTAGGCCTTCTGCACAATAAGCATACATCCTAAATACACATTTCATTGATCTGACACTGAAAGAGAGTTAGTCAATTTAAAAACTTGTCAACCCTTTAATTTTCAGTTTAAATCTCCCCTTATTGGCATAAATATCAATTCAGTATAAGACGTTAACTTAGGAAGTTATTTTTGGATTACATCTCTCAAGTCATGAACTTTTACTTTCTTCACCTACTTAAACTGAAAATATAATTTATTTGTCTGCAAAAGAAATAAAATATTGCATTGAATTTGTTATTGATTCATTATCTATACAGGTAAGAAGATTTTAAAAATTATTTCCATTAAAATTCTACTTTTATTTCAAAAGCTCTGTAAGTTTTAGGCTCCTCAATTCATAAATATACAAAATTATGCATCTGTGTACGTTTCAGCTGGGTGAATCCAGAGGAAGGGACAAAAATAGTACTTCTGAACAGATAACATCTCTGTGAGATGTAGAAATACCTGTTAATTGCATTAATACATAATGTTCCATGGGATGCGACAAGATAAAGACAATCACTTTAGAACAATAGTTAAACTGGGAAAAACAAAGCAGATTGAGGGAAGCGCATTTTTACATTAAATAGACTATTCTGAGTTTTCTTGGAAAAAAAATAGTTTCCTCAAAACTAGGTTGATATTTTTTGGTGAAATTTATTAATTTCCTTCAATTTTTCATCAGGATAGGGTTTTTTGGTACATAAATTTGACCAATAATAACAAGCATAGAAGTTCCTACAGCACAGAGGTTTGTCCTGGAATTTATTTTTTCATTCCAGGGAAAATATAAATGTATGATGAAATCTCAGAAGCTGTTATAGTACCATGCTTGCAGAAATTTATTTTTTAGTATTCACCACTGAATATTTTTAACTGGTAGATCTCACTATGAACAGAAGGGACATTACAGAAGAACTGTTGAGAAGGAGGGATACAATCTTCCATTCAGTCTTCATAACCACTTTTATACTTAAAAATGAGACAAGAGATGGTCCAGAAGGCCTTGGGAGTTAATAATTACAGGAAACAGTGATGATATTGTACTGAAGAAATGAACTAACTCACTTCAGGGTGAAAGATGGGCTGGACTATTACCCGCTCCTGGTGATCCATGTGGGTGCTAGGGATATAAGTAGTAGTAGACTGGGGACCATAAAGAAAGACTATAGAGCCTGGGAGAGGTGGTTAGGGGCTCCGGTGCTCAGATAGTCTTTTCATCAATTCTCAAGGACACAGGGGAGGACCAAGAAAAAGCTAGGAGGATTGGCCAGGTTAATAAATGGTTAAAAGGGTGGTGTCATAGTCAGGGCTGCAAGATGTCAGGGTAGCTGAGAGGAAGCGGGGCTGCTTGCTCCAGCCCCGTACTGTGCAGGGGCCTCAAGCTTCCCCTCCAGCTCATGAAGGAAAGAAGGAGGCCACCAACCCGGGAAATTGGGAATTGGTGACAAAGAAAAATAACAAAAGAAAGAGGAAAAGGACAATTAAAAGCAAGGAGCTTCCTCCTAAATCTGTTGTCCCCACGCAGAACCGCTTTGCTGTCCTGCAGGGGACTAACGAGGAAGCGCACTTGCACCACAAACAGCCGGATTATGCACGGGTTAAGATCTCTACTGGCGCTACAAAGAAAAAGCGGCGGGTCGTAGTAATAGGGGACTCTACTTTGAAAGGGATGGAAGCACTCGTCTGTCGGCCTGCCCCTGTCTCGAGGGAGGTGTGCTGCCTACCAGGGGCACGGATCAGGGATGTTACAGAGAGGCTGCCTGCTCTAGTAAGTTCCACGGACTATTACCCGCTCCTGGTGATCCATGTGGGTGCTAGGGATATAGATAGTAGTAGACTGGGGACCATAAAGAAAGACTACAGAGCCCTGGGAGAGGTGGTTAGGGGCTCCAGTGCTCAGATAGTCTTTTCGTCAATTCTCCAGGACACAGGGGAGGACCAAGAAGAAGCTAGGAGGATTGGCCAGGTCAATAGATGGTTAAAAGGGTGGTGTCATAGTCAGGGGTTTGGGTGTCTTGAACATAAGACTGAAGTTAGTAGGCCAGATCTATTGGGGGCTGGTGGAGCTGCTCTGGTAAAGGGGAAGAACAGTTTTGGTAGGAGGCTAGCCAGACTGGTCAAGGAGGCTTTAAACTAGATGTGTTGGGGGAGGGGGGCATCATTCCATCCCAACACACCCAGTCAGTTGCCAGCATCTATAATAAATGCTCGGAACAATGTAGATATATTCCAGCTGCTCCAGCCAACGAGCCGGCTTCAATTGGAGCTCATCTCAGATGCCTCTATACAAACGCCCGTAGCATGGTGAACAAACAAGAGGAATTAGAGATGTGTACACATCTATGGGGGTATGATATAATAGGCATCACAGAAACATGGTGGGATGGCTCCTATGACTGGAGTGTTGGAATGGAAGGTTACAGGCTCTTTAGAAAGGACAGGCCTGGCAGGCGGGGAGGGGGAGTTGCCCTTTATGTTAGGGATAGGCTGGAGAGTATGGAACTCTGTCTGGGGACAGGTGAGCAGTTTACAGAGAGTTTGTGGGTCAGGGTTAAAGGGAAAAGAGCTGTGGGAGACATTACTGTGGGAATCTGTTACAGGCTGCCTGATCAAGGAGAACCTGTGGATGAAGCACTCTACAGACAGATAGGAAAAGCCTCACCCTTGCAGGCCCTTGTTCTCATGGGGGATTTCAACCACCCTGACATCTGTTGGAACGATGGCACTGCACGGCACAAGCAATCCAGGAGGTTCCTCGACTGTGTGGAAGACAACTTCCTTCTGCAAGTAATAGAGGAGCCGACAAGGAGAGGTGCCATGCTTGACCTTGTGCTCACCAACAGGGAAGGGCTTGTTGAGAATGTGGTGCTCCAGTGCAGCCTTGGATGCAGCGATCACAAGATGGTTGAATTTGAGATCCCCAGGACAGTGAGAAGAGCGTATAGCAAGCCCATGGTCCTCAACTTCAAAAGAGCAGACTTTGGCCTCTTCAGGAGCCTGCTTAGTAAGGTTCCATGGGATATAGCCCTGGAGGGCAGGGGGGCCCAAGACTCTTGGTTGATATTCAAGGATCACCTGCTACAAGCTCAGGAGTGTTGCATCCCAACTAGAAGGAAGTGCAGCAGGAGGGCCAGGAGACCTCCTTGGATGGAAAAGGAGCTGATGAGGAAAATTCAAAGATAAAAAGAGGCTTATAAAAAATGGAAGCAAGGACAGGCGGCCTGGGTAGAGTACAGGGATGTTGTCCGGGAAGCTAGCGACCAGGTTAGGAAGGCTAAGGCCCAGTTAGAATTAAACTTGGCTAGGGATGTTAAGGATAACAGGAAGGGATTCTACAGGTACGTAGCAAATAAAAAACAGACTAGGGACAAAATAGGCCCCCTGAGGAAGCTCTCGGGAGAACTGGCTACACAGGATTTGGAGAAGGCTGAGGTTCTGAATGACTTCTTTGCCTCGGTCTTCACTGGCAAAGGCTCTGATTACACCACAGTAGGTAGACGCAGGGACTGTGAGAATGAAGACCTTGGGCCCACTGTAGGAGAGGATCTGGTTCGAGACCATCTTCAAAATCTGAACGCACACAAGTCCGTGGGACCTGATGGAATCCATCCGCGGGTCCTGAAGGAGCTGGCGAATAAAGTTGCTAAGAAACTGGCCACCATATTTGAAAAATCATGGCAGTCAGGTGAAGTTCCTGACGACTGGAAAAAGGGAAATATAACCCCCATTTTCAAGAAGGGGAAAATGGAAGACCTGGGGAATTACAGACCAGTCAGTCTCACTTCTGTGCCTGGCAAAATCTTGGAGCAGATTCTCCTGGAAGGCATGCTAAAGCACACGAAAAACAAGAAGGTGCTTGGTTACAGCCAGCATGGCTTCACTAAGGGGAAATCCTGCCTGACCAATTTGGTGGCCTTCTATGATGGGGCTACAGAATTGATGGATATGGGTAAAGCAGTTGATGTCATCTACCTGGACTTGTGCAAAGCGTTTGACACTGTCCCACATGACATCCTTGTCTCTAAATTGGAGAGATATCAATTTGATGGATGGACCACTCGGTGGATAAAGAACTGGCTGGATGGCCACACACAAAGAGTTGTGGTCAATGGCTCGATGTCCGGCTGGAGACTGGTAATGAGTGGTGTCCCTCAGGGATCGGTGTTGGGACCGGTCTTGTTTAACATCTTGGTCGCTGACATGGACAGTGGGATTGAGTGCGCCCTCAGCAAGTTTGCCGATGACACCAAGCTGTGTGGTCCGGTTGATACACTGGAGGGAAGGGATGCCATCCAGAGGGACCTCGACACGCTTGTGAGGTGGGCTGATGCCAACCTTATGAAGTTCAACCACGACAAGTGCAAGGTCCTACACCTGGGTCGGAGCAATCCCAGGCACAGCTACAGACTGGACAAAGAAGACGTTCAGAGCGGCCCTGCAGAGAAGGACTTGGGGGTGCTGGTCGATGAGAAAATGAACATGAGCCGGCAGTGTGCGCTCGCAGCCCAGAAAGCCAACCGTATGCTGGGCTGCATCAAAAGGAGCGTGACCAGCAGGTCGAAGGAGGTGATCCTGCCCCTCTACTCTGCTGTCATGAGACCTCATTTGGAGTACTGTGTGCAGTTCTGGTGTCCTCAACATAAAAAGGACATGGAACTGCTGGAACAAATCCAGAGGAGGGTCACGAGGATGATCAGGGGACTGGAGCACCTCCCGTATGAAGACAGGCTGAGAAAGTTGGGGCTGTTGAGCCTGGAGAAGAGAAGGCTGCATGGGGACCTCATAGCAGCCTTCCAGTACCTGAAGTGGGCCTATAGGGATGCTGGGGAGGGACTCTTCGTCAGGGACTGTAGTGACAGGACAAGGGGTAACAGGTTAAATCTTAAACAGGGGAAGTTTAGATTGGATATAAGGAGGAATTTCTTTCCTGTTAGGGTAGCGAGGCACTGGAATCGGTTGCCCAGGGAGGTTGTGAGTGCTCCATCCCTGGCAGTGTTCAAGGCCAGGTTGGATGAAGCCTTGTGTGGGATGGTTTAGTGTGAGGTGTCCCTGTCCATGGCAGGGGGTTGGAACTAGATGATCTTGAGGTCCTTTCCAACCCTAACTATTCTATGATTACAGAAGAACTGTTGAGAGCTGTTACAGAAGGAGGGATACAATCTTCCATTCAGTCTTCATAACCACTTTTATACTTAAAAATGAGACAAGAGATGGTCCAGAAGGCCTAGGGAGTTAATAATTCCAGGAAACAGTAATGATATTGTACTGAAGAAATGAACTAACTCAGTTCAGGCTGAAAGGTGGGCTGTGCTCGTACATAAACTCACACCATGAGCTGGGACTGCTTTTATCAGCTTCTAGTTCTTTATGAAGACTATTGAGAAAAAGCAGGCTGAGGTTTAGCAATATGAATTAGAGATATTTTGGTCAAAGCATCAGAAACACACAGAATTTAAATACAGGGATATAAAAGTAGCATAGGTCAAACGAGTATAAGTCAATTTTTTTTTGCAGTGATTTGAACAGTAAAATAGATTAATTATTTGCAGTTGTTTTAGTATTAAATAAAAAAAATACCAGTGCTTCAGCATCTATTCATTTAAAGCAAACCAAAATGAGAAGTTTTAGTGCATGATAGAAAAACAGTTTCATTCTTTTTTTCTTTTTTTATGCTAAATTAGACAAAGCTTTGCTCTGGAGCCCTTCAGGAAAACAAATTGCAATAACTATAATAAATGCTGAAACATAATTTTGAGTGTCTGCTGTTCTGCCCACCCTTGGGCAAGACATTGAGTCTTTCATTATTTACAAATACAGACCTTTGAGACAAACAAGTGGTATAGCACACCAGTAACACTCCTGAAGCTGTGTACAAGGTGGTATTACATGTATATATATACATGAGTAGGCTTTTTCAGTACATACTTGATAATAGGAATAAATGCCTTTATCTCTCATTGCTTACACAGGTAAGATTTAATGAGAAAGAATAATGATAACACACTGAAATATGTAAACATATACATAATGGGATGTGTCTTCTGATCCTTCAGTTGAAAAAATTCCCACTGAAAGGAACTTCTGTATGACAAAGAGCTCAGCATGAGCCAGCAGTGTACACCTGCAGCCCAGGAAGCAGTAGTAGTTTTGTGTTATACCTTAGTTACTGGACTGTTCTTATCTCAACCCATGGGAGTTACATTCTTTAGATTTTCCTCCCTGTCCCTCTGGGAGCAGGGGAGAGGATGGTGGGGGGGGAGTGAGAGAGATACTGCGCGGCTGACTGGGCTTAAACCATGACAGTTCTCTTTGGCACACAACGTGGGGCACAAAGGGTTGAGATAACGACAGATCTGGCCAGAGTGTGTCTAATTGTATGTGTGATAAACATTCATTGTTTTAGATTAATAGTCACTCATCACAATGGTAATTTATTGGCTCTCAAAGTTGTTGCTCTTGAGCTCACAGTTTCAGCATGTTGTACCTTACTTACAGCCAATATTTGCTGTGCTAGTGTTCATCGGCTGGAGGCCTTGGGCTAAGGTCCTTGTTGCATTGTACTTTACAGTAATGATTTGTAATACAATAAATTCATTGATCATGAAACTGATCTGGCTTGCATTCCCAGTGTGGTCGCCACCTCTATTCTTTGGGAGGTATATAATAGAAGTGTTCAGCAATTACACATCTTTTTTCCCCTCCTCAGGTGGTTAATCTGTGAAGGAGACATTCCCTTATGCTCCCAGCTCCCCACTCCCCAGACCGTTTACAGCACCATTTGAGAGTTCTGAAGGTTCTGAATGGCCTTTAGGTACCCTTGAGACCTGCCTGCTGATTGTGATGGGGATCATCATGTTGGCATGCATACAGAGTGTGCTTTAACCACAACCATATCGTCTGATCTCAAGAGTTGAGCAGAGTTGGGTTTGGGCCTTGTCTAGGGCTAGACAACGATATAGGAGGACCAGGAGATTTTCCCCGACACCAGACAGTCATGACTGGCAGGGTGTGTGGGATAGTATGGGCAAGTATCCACGCCAGTGGGCCCCTAAGGTGCTTTGGAATTTCACCACTGAACAAGTGCAAAATCCAGAAAAATTAGTAAAACACTTAAATGAGGTGTGTTGTCATTCTGATCATACCAGAGATGGACAAATCATGGCAAAGTGCTGGGCCTTGGCCTGTGCTTACAGAGCTCTGCTCAACATCGTCCACCACCTTCAAAAGGGAAAAAATGTCTTTGGATCTGATGGCAAAGCAACAGACAGTGCAGCTATTTCAGCTCCAAGTACAGTAGACACTCCAGCCTCATTTTGGGAGCCAAAAAGAGCTGTCGTGGTTTAAACTCGGTCAGCCACGCAGTCTCGCAGTCTCTCTCTCACTCCCCACCCCTTCCTCCCCCCCTGCTACCGGAGGGATGAGGAGGAGAATCGAAAGAATATAACTCCCACGGGTTGAGATAAGAACAGTCCAGTAACTAAGGTATAACACAAATCACTACTGCTACCACTAATGAAAATAATGATAAGAGAAATAACAAGGGAAGAGAATACAACACCTCACCACCTGCTGACCGATACCCAGCCCGACTGAGCAGTGATCTAGCCTTTCCGGATAACTGCCCCTAGTTTATATACTGGGTATGACATGCTGTGGTATGGAATACCTCTTTGGTCAGTTTGGGTCAAGTGTCCTGTCTCTGCTTCCTCATGGTTTCCCTCCTCCCTGGCAGAGCATGAGACTCAGAAAGTCCTTCGTCAGAGTAAACATTACTGAGGAGCAACTAAAATCATCGGTGTTATCAGCGCTGTTCCCAGGCCAAGTCAAAAACCTAGCACTGCACCAGCTAAGAAGGATTAAAAATGACTGCGACTGCTGAACCCAGGACAGACCCCCAACATAAGAAGGACACGGACTTGTTGAAGCGAGTCCAGAGGAGGGCCACAGAGGTAGTCAGATGGCTAGAATACCTCTCCTATGAAGGCAGGCTAAGAGAGTTCGGCCTGTTCAGCCTGGAGAAGGGAAGGCTTCAGGGAGCAGCCTTAATATCTGAAGGGGCCTACAAGAAAGCTGGAGAGGCACATTTTACAAGGGCATGTAGTGATACGGTCAAATGGCTTTAATCTAGAAGAGGTAAATTTACATTAGATATTAGTAAGAAATTCTTTACTGTGAGGGTGGTGAGGCACTGGCAAGGTTGCCCAGAGAAGCTGTGGCTGCCCCATCCTTGGAAAAGTTCAAGGTCAGGTTGGACGGGGCTTTGAGCAACCTGGTCTAGTGGAAGGTGTCCCTGCCCATCTCAGGCCCATTGGAAATAGATGATCTTTAAGTTTCCTTACAACGCAAACCATTCCATGTTTCTGTTCTAAATAGCATGTATATCTAGCCAACAGCTTAAATTCTGTGAGCTGATGTTACAACCTTAGTGATAGGGATGGGCTTTTTGCTTGATCGTGCTGACAGGTTAAATAGTTTCAGTATAGAGGGTGAGATTGTTAAAGGCTCCTCCAACTACTGATAAGTGAACATTTGATGTTGCAAACAGGCTTTATTTTTTTCTTGAATTATAAGTGGATTTATAACAAGATAATAAATGACTGTGTTTGACATTTAGACATACACATTGTGCAATCA
The DNA here is from genome assembly GCF_037157495.1 of Lathamus discolor. Lineage (NCBI taxonomy): Eukaryota > Metazoa > Chordata > Aves > Psittaciformes > Psittacidae > Lathamus > Lathamus discolor. The sequence continues at coordinate 131,697,419 of NC_088885.1, read as the reverse complement.
GTGACAGGAAGTAAGATTATACTGAAGATGGTTAATATGTCTTGTGTTGCAATAATGAAAACACAGTAAATATTCTCCCTCTCCTGCTGAGATTTTTCCTGTCATCTGGTAAACAGCAGAGCAGAATGGCAACATATAGCTCTCCCTTCTGACCTTACTGTTCAGTAAGAACCATTCAGCTGGGATGATAATGATAGCACAGGTACAGAACAGGAAAATAGTGAAAAATCATAAAGCAAAGGTAGCAAATGCCAAACTGACAAGCCCACAGAGGAAAAATGTCTTGTTTTACTAAATCTGCCTCTTCCACTACAGTATATATCTTTAAAGAGCATTGACTGCTGCTGCACACTAGACTAGCAAAGGAACTCAACTGTAACTGTACGATGTAACTGAAATTGCTCATTGCAAGTGAAAATTACTTCGGTCAGAAAGAGTGATAGGTATGCTGTTAAACAATCTAATAAAATCTATGCCTTTCCTTCACCAGCCATGGTTTTCTGAGAAGCAGCTTCATAGAAAGCAAGCACAATCCTGTCTCTCATATTCAACTCAGAAATCAATTATAGCTACTCATTATGCAAAACATGTTGTATTTTAATATACTCTGTCAGAAACAAGTAAGTGATACTATTTGATATCCAAAATTAAGTGTAAGAGAAAAAAGTGCAGTTGAAGTAGCACTGTTCTATAAATGCCATACAATGCAATTTGACCCTGATTGTCCTAAACCACCAACTTGATTTCAGATTTTCAAAATTCACTGTAACACAGATAACTATATAGTTGATAACATCAGAGATAGCATTTCCTGTTCTGGATTTTTTTGGAAAACTAACTTTACAGCAGGTACTCTCCACATTCACTTAAAAGATATCTGTGTGTTCAGGGAAATATTTTGTTACATTATGTCATCACTAATGTTCTTGATCTGATTATCTCTTGAATAACAGGTACGAGGTCTTGGAAATTCAGGGCCAGGTGAATGGAGATGGTGAGGCAAATCTATCTAGTGAGTCACCCAGGGCTAGTCACTCACCCACATGCCTCAGAACTTCCCCAACCAAGAAGAAAAGAAGAGTAATTGTGGTGGGTGACTCCCTTCTGAGGGGAACAGAAGGGCCCATTTGTCGACCGGATCCACCCCACAGGGAGGTCTGCTGCCTGCCTGGGGCTCGGATTAGAGATGTTAAAAAGAAGCTCTCTGAACTGGTGCAGCCGTCTGACTACTACCCACTGCTGGTTTTTCAGGTTGGCAGTGACGAAATTATTACGAGGAACGTAAGGGCAATGAAGAGAGACTACAGGGCCCTGGGACGGCTGGTTAAAGGGTCTGGAGCGCAAGTGGTGTTTGCCTCCATACCTGTTGCAAGCGAGGGTGAAGGGATATACAAGAAGACTCTGCAGGTTAATGTATGGCTACGTGACTGGTGCCAAAGGCAGGGGTTTGGGTTTTTCAGTCACGGGCTGCTGTATGGGACACCTGGTTTGCTGGTGACAGGCGGGATACACCAGTCCCAGAGAAGAAAAAGGGTTTTGGGGCAGGAGTTAGCAGGGCTTATTGACAGGGCTTTAAACTAGTTATGAAGGGGGGAGGGGATTTAACTGGGCCTGTTGGGGACAAGCCCAAGAGGAACATGCTAGGGATTGAAGGATGGCGGGCTAAGGAGGACTATCAATCTCTTGTTTCACTTGTGGGAAAGGATAGCTCTTTAGACCCTGTCCCGCAGGGGAAAAAGGGTACTAGGACTGGCTCTCTGAAATGCCTGTACACCAACGCACGCAGCATGGGGAATAAACAGGAGGAGTTAGAAGTCTGTGTGCGGGCTAAAGGTTATGATCTAGTGGCAATTACAGAGACATGGTGGGACAGTTCACATGACTGGAATGTGGTCATGGATGGCTATGTCCTTTTTAGGAAAGATAGGTCAGCGAAGCGAGGTGGTGGAGTTGCTCTTTACGTGAGAGAGCAACTAGAATGTATTGAGTTCTGTCCGGGGTCGGATGAGGAGCAAGTGGAATGTCTGTGGGTACGAATCAAGGGGCTGACTGGCACGGGTGATACAGTTGTGGGGGTCTATTACAGACCTCCTGATCAGGACGAAGGAGTTGATGAGGCTTTCTACAGGCAACTGGAAGTAGCCTCGCGACTACATGCCTTAGTCGTCGTGGGGGACTTTAACTACCCCGATATTTGCTGGAAGACTCACACAGCCAGTCATTCACAGTCTAGGAGGTTCCTCGAGTGCATTGATGATAATTTCTTAATGCAAATGGTGGACGTACCAACTAGGGGAGCAGCGCTGCTAAACAAGGCGCTGTTGTTACTCGCCAACAAGGAGGGTTTGGTCGAAGTGGTGACGGTCAATGGCAGCCTTGGCTGCAGTGACCATGAGATGGTGGAGTTTAGGATCCTGTGTGGGAGGAATAGAATACCTAGCAAAGCCACAGTTCTGGATTTCCGAAGGGCCAACTTTGGCCTCTTCAGTCAACTGCTAAGGGAAGTCTCATGGGAAAGTGTACTAGGCGGTAAAGGGGCTCAAGATAGTTGGTTAGCATTCAAGGACCGCTTCTTCCAAGCTCAGGATCGGAGCGTCCCAATGAGTAGGAAGTCAAGTAAGGGATCTAGGAGACCGGCGTGGTTAAACAAGGAGCTGCTGGGCAAACTCAAGTGGAAAAGGAGAATCTATGGATTATGGAAGGAGGGGCTGGCCGCTTGGGAGGAATATAGGACAGTTGTTAGAGGATGTAGGGAGGCAATTAGGACAGCTAAGGCCTCCTTGGAACTCAATCTTGCTAGTCGGGTTAAAGACAATAGAAAGGGCTTCTTCAAATACATAGCAAATAAAACTAAAACAAGAGGCAATATAGGCCCACTGCTGAACGAAGTGGGTACCCTGGAGACAGAGGATATAAAGAAGGCAGAGGTGCTGAATGCCTTCTTTGCCTCTGTCTTTATTCCTGCAGACTCTCCCCAAGGGCCCCGGATTTCTATAGCCCCAGAAGGAGTCAGGACAAAGGAGGAGTTTGCTTTGGTAGATGAGGATTGGGTTAGGGATCAGCTATGCAAACTGGACATCTGTAAATCGATGGGTCCGGGTGGAATGCACCCACGGGTGCTGAGGGAGCTGGCGGAGGTCATTGCTAGGCCACTTTCCATCATCTTTGGTAAGTCGTGGGAAACGGGCGAGGTGCCTGAGGATTGGCGGATGGCAAAGGTCACACCAATCTATAAGAAGGGCAAGAAGAAGGACCCGGGTAATTATAGACGGGTCAGCCTTACCTCCATCCCTGGAAAGATGATGGAACAACTTATTCTTGACTCCATCACTAGGCATATCAAGGATGAGGGGGTCATTAAGAACAGCCAACATGGTTTTATGAGGGGGAAGTCATGTATGACCAACCTTATAGCCTTCTATGAGGAAGTGACTAGGTGGAGGGATGATGGTAGAGCGGTAGATGTGGTTTTTCTTGATTTCAGTAAGGCATTTGATACTGTCTCCCACAGCATCCTCATAGATAAGCTAAGGAAGTGTGGGCTTGACGATCAAGTAGTGAGGTGGATCGAGAACTGGTTGAAAGGAAGAAGGCAGAGAGTTGTGGTCAATGGCGCAGAATCTAGCTGGAGGTCTGTGACTAGTGGAGTTCCTCAGGGGTCGGTACTGGGACCGGTGCTGTTTAATATTTTCATCAATGACCTGGATGAGGGAACTGAGTGCACCCTCAGCAAGTTTGCTGATGACACAAAACTGGGAGGAGTGGCTGACACACCAGAAGGCTGTGCTGCCATTCAGCGAGACCTGGACAGGCTGGAGAGTTGGGCGGGGAGAAACTTGATGAAATTCAACAAGGGCAAGTGTAGAGTCTTGCATCTGGGGAAGAACAACCCCATGTATCAGTACAGGTTGGGGGTTGACCTGCTGGAAAGTAGCGAAGGGAAAAGGGACCTGGGGGTCCTGGTGGATAGGAGGATGACCATGAGCCAGCAATGTGCTCTTGTGGCCAAGAAGGCAAATGGCATCTTAGGGTGCATTAGAAAGGGAGTGGTTAGTAGGTCAAGAGAGGTTCTCCTCCCCCTCTACTCAGCCTTGGTGAGGCCGCATCTGGAATATTGCGTCCAGTTCTGGGCCCCTCTGTTCAAGAAGGACAGGGAATTGCTTGAAGGAGTCCAGCGCAGAGCCACAAAGATGATTAAGGGAGTGGAACATCTCCCTTATGAGGAGAGGCTGAGGGAGCTGGGTCTCTTTAGCTTGCAAAAGAGGAGACTGAGGGGTGACCTCATCAATGTTTACAAATATGTGAAGGGTAGGTGTCAGGATGATGGAGCTAGGCTTTTTTCAGTGATATCCAGTGATAGGACAAGGGGCAATGGGTGTAAACTGGAACATAGGAAGTTCCACGTTAACATCAGGAAGAACTTCTTTACTGTAAGAGTGACAGAGCACTGGAACAGGTTGCCCAGGGGGGTTGTGGAGTCTCCTACACTGGAGATATTCAAGGCCCGCCTGGACAAGTTCCTGTGTGATGTACTGTAGGTTACCCTGCTCTTGCAGGGGGGTTGGACTAGATGATCTTTTTAGGTCCCTTCCAATCCTTGGGATTCTGTGATTCTGTGATTCTGTGATTCTGTGAGCATGAGATGTATTTTCAGAAATCAGCCGAATAACAGTATAAGCAATATCTGAAAATTGCAAAGAATATTTATTTTCAATCTAAGACCCACCAAAACCTGAAGTCTACTCAAATATGCAATCCTCCTGGAAACCTTTAATTTGTATTGCAAGATGATAAGTTACTACCAGCCAATACCATGAGATTTCCCCTAGTCACCACCTCCTTTCTGAAGTCAGGAAAAGGTCCCAACCTGCTTATACACCAGTTATCTGGAAAGTTATTGTATGCCTTTCACTCCTAGTGATTTCAGTAAAAAAAAATAAAAAATAAATAAAATGAAAGAACTTAGGTGGCATTTTTACAATGGCTGTAGTCAAGTGTAACTGTTTTTCCAGATATTCTTTACAGTCATTGGAAGCATTGTAGGGTTTGTGGGTTTTTTGAGAGCAAGAGTGATGCTGGGAAAACTTAATTCAGGTGCTCCGAGAAGAACCTGTTTTTCCCTCTCTAATGACCAGAGAAAAGCCTAAAGACATTAGCATTTACAATTCAAAAGCACTTCACAGGAAGTGCCTATCATTTCAAATTAGCAAATCTGACACTAATTTTCTTCAAGTTTGTTTATTTAGTTTGATACCAATGGGAAACAAGCACAAAACCAACAACCTGTAAACATGGTTTTGACTTAACAAAGTTCTTAAACACCTGCATATCTTCACTTAGGCACAAAACCAAGAATTTAAGGTACAGTCTAGTTACTTATCTGACAAGTCTGTCGAGAAAATCCTTACTCAGAACAGTCTAGCTTTTAATTATCTTAAGCTAATAATCATATGTGGTTTTAGATTATTAGTGAATTAATTCAAGATTAAAAGGCTGTATATTCAGGGAGAAAAGGCTGGAGACTTCCTAGAGAGCGTGGTTGCTGCTCTGACTCCAACAGAAAAAAGAAAGGATGCTCGCTGGGAGTCAGAATAAAAAAAAGCACAATGGAAACTTGCATGTCAGGGTCCCATATTTTGATCTGGAAAATGTCACACAATAAAAAGCATGCTCTGTCCTTCACATTTAAAGTATAGGAGGCTTGTTGAATGTTCAGTACACCAACTTGAAAAACCAGACAAGAATATCAGGTACCTTGAGTCATTCCCAGTGCACAGTATGAACAAATGTCAATCACCTTTGATCTCTCCATCCTAAAAATCCTGCAATGAAAACAGCACACAGAAAATAATAATTATATATTGCAGTTCCAGAAGCATCACATGTATCCTGGAAGGCCAAATGCAATTCAGTGTAGACGTAGTCAGACTCTTGCCCCCAGGATAACCAGTTGCCTAATGCTCAGTCTCACACCCTAGAACTCTTTCATTCACCAGTAATTATATAGTCAAGGTGTCTTCATACAAATTGCACACTGCCATAAATCTTCAAAATCCTCTTGCTCATGAAACAATGAAAATTTTATGTTAATTTTCTGGTAGTAAATGAATTGTTTTATGACCTATACAGATATACTTGGATTAAGAGGTGACTTAAGAAGTGCTCGTATCTACAGTTAATTCCCATCTACACTGAATAGGGTATATATAATTACTATATTACTAACACATATGCTTTCTCCTATCTCTTATCTATCTAATACTTTTACTTTCAGTGCATTTTATATTGAAGCAATATCCTTTGTTAGTATTTTATTATTGATTTTTTTATGTCATGCAATGCAAAGGATCCAGCAAAAAACTTCTGTCTGAAGGTCATTAGAAGAGGACAGACCAAGGAATAGAACTGTCATTTGCTAATGAAGAGGTCAAGACAAACTCCAGTTTTCCAAAGTTTTTTTTTTGTTTTGTTTTCTTCCCACCTATTATACAGGCTGACTCTGTTTTTCCAGGAGTCATTGAAGCACATGATAAGCAGTTGTCAGATTCATTGTCATTTACTGCCTCAGGTGCTACTTTGACAGGTTCTTTTCAGGTTGGAATTGAAAATACAGTTTAAGATTTAGCAGAGTGACAACAGCTCCTTGTTACTAAGAGGATATTTCAAATGTTTTAAGTTTTAAAGTTTCAAATACTTCCTTTTAGAACCTTATTGAAGAGACAAGCTAGAGCTGCATTAATCAGCAGAGAGTGTATGAAATACCCTTTTTTACTGCAGTGCTCTAAGATACTGAATCTAGCCTGGGGTAAACAAATAGACAATGTTTAGCCGCCTGTTTCAGTTGTTTTTTGAGATTATGTATTGGATTAGCCCCTCAAAATGTATTTTTTTAAAGGATTAAAAAATAGATAAAACCCTATCAATTCAATTCAGGGAATAGAATGATAAATGGAATAGAATTATAAATAGAAAAGAATTATAAATAGAATATAATTCTATTATCTCTGCTGTAGAAACTTTTTTTTTTTTTTTTATGAGAGGTTGAGTAGCAGAATTAAACCAATTTAGAAGATGTTTATAAGCGGCAGACACACCCACGAAGATGACAAAAGATATAAAAGGAACATGACTGTTGTCAACCTTAACAGGTTTCAAACATGCAGAAACTATCTTAAACAGGTTTTATGTAGATGAGTCAAAGGTAAGTGAAACTACAGGCTACAGGTAGATGCTTCAGATATGGACAAGCCTGCCTACTGTATGAAAATAGGTGGATTATCAAAGGAAAGTAACTCCTATTAGACACCATCATAGAGATGGTTCATGGAGAGCCAGATTCTGCTTTTTTAGAACAATACATTTTGAAACTAGAGAGTTTGTAACACCATTATCTATCCTTCTCTCTCTTAGTATTTCTAAAATATATTTATGTCATAGAATCATCAAACAGTTCAGAGTGGAAACGACTTTAAAGGTTATCTATTTCCAATGGGCCTGAGATGGGCAGGGACACCTTCCACTAGACCAGGTTGCTCAAAGCCCCGTCCAACCTGACCTTGAACTTTTCCAAGGATGGGGCAGCCACAGCTTCTCTGGGCAACCTTGCCAGTGCCTCACCACCCTCACAGTAAAGAATTTCTTACTAATATCTAATGTAAATTTACCTCTTCTAGATTAAAGCCATTTGACCGTATCATGCCCTTGTAAAATGTGCCTCTCCAGCTTTCTTGTAGGCCCCTTCAGATATTAAGGCTGCTCCCTGAAGCCTTCCCTTCTCCAGGCTGAACAGGCCGAACTCTCTTAGCCTGCCTTCATAGGAGAGGTATTCTAGCCATCTGACCACCTTTGTGGCCCTCCTCTGGACTTGTTCCAGCAGTTCCATATCCTTTTTATGTTGAGGACACCAGAACTGCACACAGTACTCCAGGTGAGGTCTCACAAGAGCAGAGTAGAGGGGCAGGATCACCTTTTGACCTGATGGTCACGTTCTTTTTGATGCAGCCCAGGATATGGTTGGTTTTCTGGGCTGTGAGCGCACACTGCCGGCTCATGTTCATTTTCTCATGAACCAACACCCCCAAGTCCTTCTCCACAGGGCTGCTCTGAATCTTTTCTCCAACCAACCAGTAGCTGTGCCGGGGATTGCCTCTACCCAGGTGTAGGACCTTGCACTTGGTCTTGTTGAAATTCATAAGGTTCACTCCCACTCACCTCTCAAGTGTGTCAATACCCCTCTGGATGGCATCCCTTCCTTCCAATGTGCTGACCACACTACAAAATTTTGTGTTGTTCGCAGACTTGCTGACAGTATACTCAATCCCACTGTCCATGTCACCAGCAAAGATGTTAAATGATGCCAGTCCAAACACCAACCACTGAGGAACACTGGTCTCCTGCAAGTATCTGCATAAAGACATAGGTGAGTGCGTGTCTTTCTGTGTGTTGTCACAGCAACTTAATATAAAGTATCTTGGGGAAGACTGAACTTAGAAATATGTTTGGCCATAGAAAACTTCCAGAAAAAAACATCAACTATACTGATTATCTTTAGCAAGCACCAGATATAAATAAAAGACGGTATAACAACCCATAAAATACAATGTGGTACAGTGAAATGTTACAGAGATCTTTTCTCCCCTTTTTCATATAACTAGGCTTGTTGGAAATCTTTTATGATTAAATGATTTTCTCTTGATTTGCGGAAAACACTGTGTTCCAGGGAGTGGGTACAAATTATATTCCCTTTAAAACCAATTTTTCACATATGGCTGAAAACTTTGAAGAGAGTATTTCAGTCCTCTCCTTAAATTGATATTTAAAAAAATATGTCTACTAATGACTAAATTATATTAATAAAATCAATTTTCTCTCTTGATCCAATGATATTGTCATCATAGGAAGATTGTTTTCTTATTTTCACATTTTTAAGAATATTCCTAGTTTTCCAGTTCAACTCAGCTTTTATGCTTAAATGGACCTGGACCAAGTCTGAATATAATTGTGTTCCATCCTTTCCATATTTTCTTGGTTTCTGCTTTTCATATAAAACCCAGTGTCAAAACAATACTACTCATAGTTTAAAAATATCACTCCTTGCCTACTTTTCTTACAGCTCCCACGGTACTTACCTTTGTGTTACGGTCATGAAAAGGCAGCAAGCAGTGTAATTAGTACCACCTGAATTCTTTGTCAGGCAGGACAGCTGTTTTCTTCCAGCATGAGAGGTAGGCTGATGCTCATTGAGGTTCTCCTGTCCACACACAGCAGGTGTAGCATATTTGGCAGTCACTGTGCTCATTCACATACAGAACAGAAATGTTGATGACTTGCAACTCTCCAGGACAGAGCCCAGCAAGGAGTCAGTTGGGGGATGGATAAACAATAAACTCAGAATACCTCCACTAATTCCGTTGATCTGCCAAAGAAGAATTTATACATGCAGTGATTTGTTTCCTGTCATTTAAAGCAATTTCTGTATTTCTTCAAAACAAACTCTTTGTGCTTTCATGAGTTCAACATGTCATGTTGCTTGTGCTTGTTCTAGGATATGAGATCTTCCACAAGGCACATCTTTACCTAAAGCTCTTACTTCTCCATCCTGTTACCAGCAAACAAAAGTTCCTATATAGTAGCTAAAGAAAATTTCTCACCCATTTTGCTTTTTCCAGTCTACTTTCTGTAGGATTTAAGCTATCTGGTTAAGAGATATAGGTAAATTAGACTCCTTTATGCAAAGATTGTTGCAAAAGTTTTCCTATTCCCCTGGAAAATGCCATCCAACTTGTATTTACACAAGATAATCATCAGACTTCTGCTTCCTCAGTGTGATGGCTAGGAGGAAAGGAGCTGACTACTGTCAGGAGTGGAACATGGAGATCTTCATACATTCATCACCCAATTTTTCTCAGTCTACTTATCTAGGAGAGAAGTGGCAAAGAAAAAATAATGAAAAGGTGTGAAAAAGATTGCATTAAAGGAATTATATACTCAAGTATATAATTGACTCAATTATACAATTATATAGTTATATAGGATTTTATAAATTATACAATTCATATACTATAAATGTAGATAACATAGTTCATATAATTATATAATAATTTATATAGTTTATATAAATATAACAATTTTGATAATTTATATAATACAAATTATACAATTATAAAGTATAAAATTATGTAATTATATACTCAAGTATACAATTAGACTTACTCTGAGTTTCACAGAAAATAAGGGAGACCTAGAGTGATTAGATCTTAGTTGGGAAAAAAAAAAATCCAGAACATTAGGAGTTAATATAAGAAAAATATTTCATGTTTCAGTTCTTTAGAGTTAGAGATCTCCTTCTAAGTAGAACAGATTATCCCAGGCTCACTCACATCGATCGTTATTATTCTTTTCTTAGAAGGATCTTATCTTGGTCACTAAGAACTTAATTAGGAATAACATATTATTCCTCTTCTTAATATTAAACCATCATTTACAGAAAGTAATCCACAACAGGAAAAAGAAAAATTGCAAATAATTCCATGCCTGGTAAGGATGTTCTACAATTTACGCCACAGTTTTCTTAACTTAGAATCACATTAATATTCAGAGAAGGATTGTCAAATGCATACCATTTAGAGCCAAGTCATTCTAAATTTCCTCTTGTGACTGGTCATGATAGGGGTGAATAAGAGCTTAATAATAAGGTGAATAAGCATAAACTTTCTTAATTGCCTCGGGATCTTTCAAAATAGAGTTACAAAATTGTTGTTATCATCCTAACTACCCATTACCTGAACACAGTCATGTTGGGACAGGTTGCAGTTCTGCTGGCTAGGAGGTTTGCTGCATATGCTTACAGGAAAAGCAACCAAGAAATTAACTTCCCTGGAACGTTCCGCTATGATCCAAATATCTGTTATTGGTGGGTGACAAGGAATAAACCTGGACTGCTTTTCAGCATGCAGATCAAAGGCATAATAATGACCATGCAGAAAGTGGTGGTGAGCAGCAGAGAGTGAGTTGAGCAAGATAGATAGTTTCTGAACTGAGCCAAACAGACACTAAAGCAGACGTTAGAATTCATCTTTCCCTTCATTACTTTTATTTTATAATAAAGCAGATTAAGAGACTGTTACATGTTTAATTCTAGTTAATACACTGTACTGCATACCTTATTATGTTGCGTATACAGAATTAAGGTTTTCATAAAGCCAGTTGAAAACTTGTACTCTTTTTAGCACATCCTTTGTTCTTCATTTTAGACTAAACCCTGACTTATACATTTAAGGACTGTTACAAATGAACTGTGTCTGTATTGGACATATGCCAGACAGCAGCTTTCTTATCCTTTTAAAAATGAAAAGAAAAAGAAAAGCAAAGAGGTCACCCCTGACGAGCCATAGCATTAATTAAACATTTCTGAAACGGAAGAAGGTATCTATGTTTTGAGTGGCGTGCTGGCTCTTAGTTTCCTTACTTGTTACTGGTGAGGGGTTTTTCTATTCATAACTCCACATTAACAACATGATGTAAATGAAGATAATGATAATCTTAAAATTAGCATTTATATTGAGAAAAATTACATGTGAAATTAGAAATGGGATCTAACAGATGTGAACACATTATAAAAAAATATCTATAGTAAATTTTAAAACAAGCAATGCCTTAGGTAATCAGAGCTACTTCTCAGACACTAAATAATGTTCCACTTTTCTGCCAGTTTTATAGCTAATTTCTTTTAGATACACATAATAGGCCAGTAATTTAATCAGTTACTCAGCAGTGTTACTGCAGGTCTGGAAGAAGAAAACTAAACAGTAGTGTGCTGATGGAAAAAGATTTGATCCTGCTATCTTTCATTACTTTCCCATTACAAAGTACAATTAGTTTCTTATTTATCCAGCTAGCTTGACTCTGTGATGCTGATTTCCTGACCACTGCTTTATAAACTGCAGCCCAAAACAGAGAGCCACAGGTGGCCCTGAAAAGAACCATCTTCATCTACAAAAGAAGCTCCAAATGTTTATTCTTCTCCAAAATAAATCTTAGCTCTGTGTGTGTGATGTAAAAAAGGACTGAAGGCTAGCTCATTCTTATGAATGAATGAAAACATATAAGGAAATGTCTATGGACATTTCCTATAAAGGAAACACACAGAGAAAAAGTCTGCAAACAGTCAACCGACAAATTTTGTGTAGCAAAACCAATCTATTAAACTATTTGTTTATGTAAGAAGCATTAGTGATTAATTGAAAATTTCTGTATTTAAATACGGTTTAGATTCTTCACACTAATACTAATAATGCATTTGTCTGAAATGCCAAATTTGCCTAGATGACAAGTATGTCCAGACAGAACATTGCACTGCGGACTAAACTGCATTTGATTTTTTTTTTTTCCTCTGTTATGTATGTAGCTTAAACCATGACTGACATGTAAAGAAAAATCAATGTGGATCTACCCTATTCCAATTTAAAAAATGGGAAAGTGGTGATAGCAGCTGTTTTCAAGAACCATGAAAATCTTTGCTGATTACAAAATTATGCCTTATAAGTCAATAAGTGTTGAGACAGACTGAGAATTCCTAACGTTCAGTTGAGTTAAGCTAGCAGCAGGCATTTAAATACATCATTGGAGAATATTCAGTCAGATGTACATAAAAAAAAGACTGAAGGGGGAAGAAACCAGCTGCTATGAGGAAAGGATAAGACTGAGGATAGTCTTAGCACTGCCCCCAATTTAAGTAAATTCTTCAGCTCAGACTTTTACACTGTGACAGAAAAGTAAGACTGACAGCAGCAAGAAAGATATGAAAATGGAAAGAATCACAATTAGGGGAAAAGCGTCACCCTACTGAGGACTGAGGAGAACATTCTAAAAAAGTTCTAAAGAAGAATTCTGAAAAAAAAAATTAATTGTTTTCCTGGCAATAAGTATTTTTAATAATTCTTTTTGGAGGAGGATGCAATCAAAGTGAAGAATAGTGAAGTAACATCTACATATAAGAGGGAGGTGGAGCAACTATCAGTTATTCCTCCATATCAGTGATGAGGGAATGTCTGTAATTGTCCTTAAAAACTCCAGTCAAGCATTTGATGTACCGGTGAAAGAAAGCATATATTTATCTGGAGATGAAAGAGTTAGGTAAAAGTCTAAGGTCATGCGAAGGGTAATTTGTCAATGGAGATCTTTAAAAATTGAGATATTCGCATGTAAGGATGCTATTTTAGTGGATATCCTAAAGATGGGCTTGGAAACTTGCTATCTTAGTCCAAATTTTAATCAGGGTTTTTTATTCAAAATATTAGAGTGTAATAATAAAATTTAATAACAAAATGTTATTAAACATTCAAAGCAAAGATGGCTCTGAATATTACACAGAAAGAGGTGAATGATGTTCAGTTTTGGACTTGGAGCAATAGAAGTGGTATGAATCTTAGTGTTACAAAGTGAAAGTTCATACTTTAGGAAATAAAATCCAACATATATCTCTACAAACTAGGCCTGATCAGTTTGAAATAGTCACCTTGCTGGGCAACAGCCCACTGTAAGTGTCAATGTGCTTTATAACTCTAAAACAGGCAAGCAATATGCAAAACTAAACTTTTCCTGCAGAGATAAAAAAAGTATTAGTGCCATTGTACACAAAAAAGGTTAGACCTCATTTGGAACTGGCTGTTTATTATCAGTTGCATGTTCAAGAAAGATTAAATGAAAGCAGAAGACATACAAAGAGGTACAGTTCACTGGAGGATATGGAAATATTTTAAGATTAAACTTAACAGTTTTGTATAAAGTAAATCATGCTCATAGTAGCTGGAAAACAGAACTTTGAGGATGCCTGGGGTCATTAATAATTCCCTCAAAATCAACTGTATAAAACATTTCAGTGATGACAAGTTGGAAAGTTAAAAAAAAAATCAAGAAAACAAATTTGCTGGCATTTCTTTATAATGAAAATCTGAAGACTTATAGAGAGGACAGTACATTTTTCTGGTAAAATGTAGATTTATATAATACTTTAAACATAAAACTCATCTAAATTATGCAAAATGTGATAATAACATAATTATTATCTTGGCTTTATGCTTACCTGGGGATAGCAAAGATAAGGCTATTGACTACTAACAGTGTTGTCTTGGGTTCTATATTGCATATAAACTATTAATTATTATTATTGCAACTACTTAATATATGAATAAATAAATACATCTTAAGAGTATTAAAACAAAAAAACTGCAAGAATGAAACACAAGCAAAAATTAGGTTAATTATTAGTTATTCTGTACAAACTGCACTTATGTAGTGTGCTGTGCCAATAATGGATTAATTTCATTACATTTATAAGGGGTTCTGTTATTGATGAAATAAAGAAACAAAAATCCTGTTGGTTAAATAAGAACCTTGAAGAGGAATTTTCACCTCCACAGAAGCACTGAGTTTGAGACTCAAAAACAAGTCATATCCTTTCCTTTCTGAGGTTGCCACAGAATGCTGAGTCCAGTAACTGAGGACATTATGCAATACAGGACAGAGAGCATTTCCCAGCTCTCTGCTCCCTCCTGTTGTAGGATATATTAAATTGAAATTTCTCCACTGAAATATATTGGAAAGATTTTTATGACCCTCTCTGGCTTGTTATCCCAGTGTGAGGAAGATATTTTGTATACTAGTCATAAACATTATTACTGTAGGCAGTTATATGGACTTCCAAAAGTGTCAGAACTTTCTCTTCTATTTCTCACTGGGAAGAGCCCAGATCAAGTTTTTATTGTTTGGAAAGCAAAATTCAATTTTTCTTATATTGCTGAGGATCTTAGAGATAAGTAAGCATAAAAAAAAAAAAAAAAAAGGAACAATTTGATCTTAGGAAAATATTAAGTGTTAAAATGTGGGTAAAGTAGATTGGAAATCCAGCTTCTCTCATGGAACTCTGGCAAAGAGCAAGTTAAGGCTCAGTTTTTCACTACCTTTGCATGTATTGATATCGTGCTCTGTTCTACGCCTTTCTATTGATGCGAGAGATTTATCAGTCCTATATTTTATGGATTTTCTGTTGCTTTCTATTTGTTTATAATAGGGAAGATAATGACTGACCTCTGATGTAAAAGGGTTATTCAGTATTAGACTCATCTCATATCCAGATGTATCACTTTTTGTTATTAAATTCATTGGCATGTAGAGTTAACAGTTACAGGCACTTTTATGGACTCTCTATATAATTATCTGCCTATTTAAAGTGGTTTTTACATTGCGTTTATAAATATATATCAAATAAATGCCTAAGAACAAAATCAGCACATGGTTATGAAACATTTTGCTCTGTGCAACTAAAAAGCAGTTCAGCTCCAGAAAGATGAATGAGGCCCTTTTAAAAGGCAGTACTTAGTGAACGATGAGGTTCACTATAATGAGAATTTTGTGCAGAGAAAAATTATGATCCAATATCACCGAACTCTAGCTCTGTTATTTTGTATTGTGCTGTTAGTCTAGGTCTCTGTTATTTCACATTTTGTCCATACCTGCTTGAACTATATTAAAAAATTAATAAGGACATTTTCCAGATAGATAAACATTTGTGTACTGACTTCATTCTATAGTTACTAGGATTTCATTACACTATCAGGAGAAGCGATAGCTAACTTAGTACAAGCAAAGTTCTCTTTAGTACCTGTGCTATATTATTCTGTGCTATTATTTCTTACTCTTTGCTGTGTATCTGTAGTATTTGCATCACAATTGTTGAAAGTGTCTTTGGCTGTGCAACTCTATGAGCTGAGTTGTACCAATGGGAAACCTCTCAGGTTGAAAGTACTTTTTGTATTTGTATCAATGGTTCAGTAATGTGCTGTGATAAAGCAAGGAAAAAAAGATAGGTATGGAAATAACCTCTTTTGCTGTTCCTCTCCCTCTCATTTACGGATGTCTAAATATCCGTAGTCTAAAAATATCATCTGAAACAAGAGAGAATCAGTAGACTGAATACTTATTATTCTGGATACTGTGAAAATGTCTGGGAGAAGAGACGCACAGTAAAGCTTTCTCCTGCTAGCACATTATTGAAGTGCCACATGATGAAACAGGCTAGATAAACCTATTGCTGCATATAGTAAAGCTCCATCTGCCAACGACAGCATTTCTTATCCGTACCTTTTCCTTGCACAAGTGTTTCCCAGCAGCTTTCATGTATTTATTATTCTATATAGAGACTGAAACACAGGATGTTCCTCCTGTACATCAGGAAACATTTTGTTACTTTGAGGGTGACTGACCACCGGCACAGGCTGTGCAGAGCAGTTGTGGAGTCTCCATTCCTGGAGATGCTCAGAAGCCTGGCTGGGGCTGCTGTGTGGGCCCTCGCTGCCAGGCTCAGCCCTGTCTGCGGGATGGTCTCCTGTCAGTTAGCAGGTCACCACAGAGAATCAGAAACTGTAGCTCAAAATCTATGATCCTCTGTAATATAGATAATATATTTATTCTTAGAGAACATGATGGCAAATGCCAGAAAGCCATTCCCTCCCCTTCTACCTGCAAGCATGGGTAGGGCAGAATTTAGATTTTGGCAAGCTAACATGTTCTAGCAGATTTGTAGATAGCTAAGAGAGGTCTTGAACTTTTATTCAGCTGTATTTGCATTTGTATTTTTTTTGTTCGGAGTGATAAATCTGATTGTTTCTAAATTTGAGGGTATTAAATCACTGTGACTGTCTTGTACTTTCTAATGCTTGCTCATCAACCAAAGGAAAAAAATACCATGGTTAATATTCCTTACCTATGAAACAGATTTTTCTGTTCAGCTGTGAGATAGTTATGGAAAAGAGAAAGCCGATGAATCATAGTACATGCAATTGGTGTTTGAGAATTTGAAAGTGTCTCTGAAACCATATGATAGCAGTCAAGTTCCTTGGAGAAGACATGAATTGTAACTATTTTCCTAGCTTAAGTATATGGCTGAATTAAAATAAGATATGATGATCCTGACTGAATTGCTTATTTTATCCACATGTCATTATTCCATTTTGCATTTTAATGAAACAGTAAACTTTGTATTTGTTACAAATTTTTACAGTTCATAACACAATATATGGTACATACCACAGATGAAGGCTTTAGATGCTAGAGCAAAGACAATGAAATAAAGTAAATGTTTGCTGCAAAAGTTGAGTAAGCAAAACCTGGATTTAAATTCATCTTTTCAACATTTTTTATTCCTTCAAGACAGTGCAGTTTAGACATTTCTGAATACAAGATAAATAATCTGAAACATGTTATTAGGTAACATTAGTCCTAAGTTTACACATTGTCACAGCTAATGAATATTAATGCATAAATGAATGTATATGTTAAATTTTAGCATTGACAAACATACTACACTAAGTTCTGCAGCTAGAGGAGTTCCCTTTAGGGAGATGGGATTGAGATCTGAACTCAGGTATTAAAGCTTCAATTAAATGGCTTCATGAGTACTGGCAAAAAAATGTTCCTGTCTTTCATGCTGAACAAATTTTTGTCAGCCGAGTCAGACAAAACAGATTATTATTCTATTCATACTGCAGCATTTCTTTCAGTGGCAGTACTGGATTGAACCTTACTCCAGCTCCTTGTCATGGTTTAAACCCAGATGGTAACAGCACCACATAGCTGTTCTCTCACCCCTCCCCTTTCCCTCCAGGCAGGATGGGGAGGAGAACTGACAGAATGTAAAACATGCAGATTGATATAAGAAGAGTTTAATAATTAAAGTACAATACAATACTACTACCACTAATAATAATAATAAAGAAAATAACAATGGGAGAAAATATAAAACTAAAAGGGAATAAACCCCCCAAAACCCCAAAAAACAATAAACAGTGGTGATACACAATACAATTGTTTGCCACCCACTGGCTGATACCCAGCCCATCGTGAACAGTGATTGGTCCCTTCCAGGTAACTCCCCCCAGTTTATATACTGGGCATGACGTGCTGTGGTATGGAATAGCCCTTTAGCTAGTTTGGGTCAGGTGTCCTGTCTCTGCTGCCTCCTGGCAGAGCATGAGAAACTCTATCAGAGCCAAAATGAGGACACCCTGCTGTCAACCAAATTTGTAGAAAGTTAAAAACTTTGGAGTGTTTAGAGTTTCATTAAAACTGGTCAGTAAGTTCAAGAATTATGAATAGGGATGGATGCACATCCAGCAGTGAGATTACAGAGGACATATTTTTGTAGGAATTCAAAAATTAACCTGGTAAATTCAGGCTTATATGAATGAGACAACAAAATAGAGTACCTGCTTATAATACATTTTAGTGCTTCTGTAATAGTACCGAGGAGTCATATCTACAGGCATTATTCTAAATGTAGTCTCTTTGATGTCAGAAACAGAAGATCTATCATTTTGTTGGTCTGTAATGATGCCTCTGATTATGAATGTATTTCCCCAAATTGCATGTTTTTTTAGTGGTATCATATCATGTTGCAAATTATCTCTAGCTTTATGTCTATTAGTGCCCTACAGATTGAATCAGTATTTCTGCCTCTCATGTTTTTTTGTTTTAGTTTTTTTTCCTTACTCCATAGCTGGATTTAGCACAATAATTTTTGAAGGGATATTAACTCTTGGGCTTTTTTTCATTTTTTTCCAGGCTGAATCTTATTTTACTGTTGCTCACAATGCTAATCACTGAAAAAAAGATCTCTGATTCTTTGGCATATGAAATAGAATGAACACGGGTTAAAATGTTAGCTGTAACTGGACATATGTTGTTTTGTATAAAATTTAAGTAGTTTTTCAAGTAAGATTCTGTGAAGCTGTGAAAATACCAACTTGATTATAGTGCAGTTATATAACAACTATTTAATTTCCTTAATCCAATATTACTCAACTTCATATTTGTCTTGCATTCAGGAGTGTTTATAGGATACACTGAAATGGCTGTGCTACCCTCATGGAAGAAGTGACACACAGCAGGCAACAAATATGTAAATTTTGAAGAAGTTACTGTATTGTTTGAATGGAAAGAATATTAGATGCAATCTCCCAAGCTGAGAAACTTTCTAAACGTGTGATTTGTTGTAGAAATGAAAGTGCATTCCAGTCTCTCCAATGTTCTTTATTAATCATAAGGAATATGCCAACAGAGAAAGTATCTACTGTAACTATCCAGCACTGTTTTGCACGTAGCACTTGTTTCTGGACAGTTTGACCTGTAACTGACTCTAAGAGTCTACATACATGTTGATATATTTTTCATGGGAAGACTGGGAATTAAGGATTCTCTCCTGCTTTACTTCCTGTATGTAACATTTATCATTTAGATATTTTTCATATTTTATTAGCAGATTGATGTCTACTTAAATTTTGACTTTTCTTGAAGACCACTTTTTATTATGCAATCAAATTTTCACATTAATACAAATAACACGTATAATCCAAATAAACTATGTCATTATTACTTTCCCTTCCTTTTATCTTTTGTCTTCTATGTCTATGGTTCATCACTTGAGAATTTTCCAAAGGGGAAGGAGTTACTTAAGTCTCACCCTTTCTACTTGATGACTTACCTAGTTATTAAGGAAGACAGTAATTTTATTTAAAAGGTATGCTACACTGGAGAAGTACAGAACTAAAGACTGACATACAAAATAATTTATCATCTTGGAGTTCTAAGTGTGTCCTTGGAACTGTTCGCCACAAAAACAAAGCAGTATTTTATGCTCATATCAACTGCATTACGACATCTCATAGGAGCACTGAGGAAAGAAAATTTATTATACGTGAAATGAACTCCCATATAGAAGTGTTGAAAACCACGTGAAGTGATTCTAAATGCTTTTTGGTTGTTTTTTGTGGGTTTTTCTTTAAGAGAAAACTTATCCTCTTGTACTTGGTTTTCAACACCCTCCCTTCACTTTGAACACTTAACAGGGTGAATTCACAGAATGAAGCAATAGTGACTGTTCATACAGCTACTATAGTAGAGAAAAAAAGTTGTGATTCTCCAAATCTGACATGTTTTATGATGTACTTTTATGAGATTTTGGTTTTTAACCATTCACGTATTATTCATTATTTCCCACCTACTATTCACTACTATCTTATTAAATTTTTCAGCCATCATATTAGACAGCTGGAACAATAAATAAAAAAATGCATGTGGGAAAATCAGAATTTATGTCTGACTTATTAATGAATAATGGAGGAAAGAGGCATTCTAAAAATCACCAATGCCTTGTAAAAAACGTTCATAAAATCATTGCCTTTCTTTTCTGAAAACCTCCCTTTCGTCTAGCTGGAGTTTAAATAATCTGATAAACAGAAGTGAAGGATATCTGTAATAGATACTTTAAACATTGTACAGAATATAAATAATGTAATACTACACTGCATTATATAAAAACACATTAAAAGTTCTGAAATTATTCTTGGAATTATATTGCTTATTTTTAGTGTGGTCTGTACCTCCTGAACTTTCACATTAGCTTATCTATCTCAGACACCTGCAGGGGCAATATCACTCATTCATATAGCCTGTTAATTGTACAGAGCATTCCACAATTTAATTGTTTTTAAATCATGCTGTTTGACGAGTGCAGAAAGAAATGTAATTTGCTCAATACCTCCTGCAGTACATGCCAATGAGTTCCGCAACTATATAATAAAACAAAATCACGGGAAAAATGTTCCTAATCTATTCGTATAATTTAAACTGCTTAACAACTAGTCAATAAATACCATATTACAACACTGAGGAAATATAAAGAGTGAAATACTCCGAGCAGAAAGCCCTTTTGTGAAAACTTGAACTATTTTTTTTCTGTTTTTAAAAACTAAAAGCAGGACCAGCACCTGAAGTTGGATGTACAACAGGCAACTATCAACTAAAGATAAAACTTTGTATTAAATAAGTACCCTCATGAACTGAATATCTGCAACATTGGTCAAGAAGCTGGTTTTCTGAGTGGGTTTATTTGGATGTATTAGAATACATCTTTGCAATATTTAAGTCTATGCAGTGGCTGCAAAAATTTGAAATTCAAGATCATGCTTGTTAGAGTTGCTCAGACAATTCAAGTGGATACCCAGATGATCTCTGTACAACTTTAACTGTCTAACTGATTTTCTTTGCTGTTAACATCACTGTGAGAAAAACTTGGATGGGATATTTGCAGAGGAGCTGAACAAAGGGTATCCATTTAGAGAATCAATTAACTTCCAATGCAAATTGTAAATTGGACAATTAATTTAATGAATTCTTTTACCTATCTGAGAGTATAATAATTTTCCTAGTTAGAAATTTTCAGTAAAACCATGCATATCATTATGATACTGTTAAATCAACAAGGATAACAACAGTAAAACAACTGTATATTTACATTATGAATATCATAATAAGGTAGATTTACAATGAACAATTTTGAAAGATTCTAGGCATGTTTCAAAGTTAGATTTGGATATTTTGTCTGTATAGAATGTTTCTAAAGAAAAAAAAAGCCATGCACTTAGTTTTATCAAAATTACACCTTCTTAGTATCTATTGAGAAATAGAGAAATTATGAAACACCTTTACCACATTACTTGGTAATGTCTGACATAAATAATTTTTCATTAAATGTTGGAAATTAGTACCTGGAATATTCATGTGTAATCCTACTCAGCTTATTGAACCAGACCTCAAAACTCTAATTGTGTGACATATTTCCCTTGGCATAAAATTTTGCATTTTGATTACTTTTTTTTTTTAATTACAGCTATATTTCAGAAAAGTGAAGAGAAACCAGGTGGGAGACTATGAATAAAAAAAAAGCTAACAAATTATCATGAAGATTTTTTCCACAATTTTTTATGAAGTCACCTTGCAAGCTCTGCTATATGGTATCTAGGAAGCACACTGACAGTCTAACCAGTGTCATGAACCTAGTCATCTGAACACCTTCACATTTTCTTTCTCGTTCTATAATAATAGCACTTGTTTGCAGATCATATCTAAAATTTTAAACAGGAGTTGTCTTGTAACCTGGAGTTGCAATGCAATTTAGCATACCCTAAAAAAAGTACTGCACTTCAGAGAGTTATACATTGAGAATCATAGAATGGTTTAGAAGGGACCTGTCCTGGGTTCAGCAGTAGCAGTCATTTTTCTCCTTCTTAGTAGCTAGTGCAGTGCTATATTTTAATTTTTTGGCCTGGGAAGAGAGCTGATAATGCCAATGTTTTTAGTTGCTGCTCAAATGTTTGGTCTGGCCAAGGACTTTCTGAGCCTCATGCTCTGCCAGGGAGGAGGAGAGGCTGGGAGGAAGCAGAGACAGGACACCTGGCCCAAACTAACCAAAGAGGTATTCCATACCACAGCATATCATGCCCAGGATGTAACGGGGAGTTACCCGGAAGGGCTTAGAGGACTGCAGGGTTGGACGAGGTATCGGTCGGTGCTCGGCTGGGGGGAGTGGGGCGAGTTATTGGTCGGCTGGTGCTGAGGTGTTGTATTCTTTCCTCTTGTTATTTCCTTTATCATTGTCGTGGTTTAAACCCAACCACAAACCTCTTTTACTCACTCCCCCCCTTCTTGCCCTCCCCCTGCTTCTGGAGGGACGGAGAGGAGAATCAAAAAGAATGCAACTCCCAAGGGTTGAGATAAGAACAGTTTAATAACTAAGGTATAACACAAATCACTACTGCTACCACCAATAATAATAATGCTAAAGGAAATAACAAGAGGAAAAAATACAACACCTCAACACCAGCCGACCAATAACTCACCCCACTCCCCCCAGCCAAGCACCGACCGATACCTCATCCAACCCTGCAGTCCTCTAAGCCCTTCCGGGTCACTCCCCGTTACATCCTGGGCATGACGTGCTGTGGTATGGAATACCTCTTTGGCTAGCTTGGGTCAGGTGTCCTGTCTCTGCTTCCTCCCAGCCTCCCCTCCTCCCCGGCAGAGCATGAGGCTCAGAAAGTCCTTGGCCAGACCAAACATTCGAGCAGCAACTGAAAACATCGGGGTTATCAGCACTGTTCCCAGGCCAAAAGATCAAAACACAGCACTGTACTAGCTCCTAAGAAGGAGAAAAATGACTGCTGCTGCTCAACCCAGGACAATCATTATTAGCATTGGTGGCAGCAGCTATACCTTAGTTACTAAACTGTTCTTATCTCAACCCGTGGGAGTTGCATTCTTTTCGATTCTCCTCTCCATCCCTCCAGGAGCAGGGGGAGGGCAAGAAGTGGGGGAGGGAGTGAACGAGCTTTTGTGGTTGGGTTTAAACCACGACAGGACCTTAAGACCATCTAATTCCAAGCCCCCTGCCATGGCAGGTGCATGTCACACTAGAACATACTGGCCAAGGCCCCATCCAGCCTGGCCTTGAACACTTCCAGGGAAGTAGCATTTACAACTTCTTTGGGCAACCTGTTCCAGGGCTTCATCATCCTCACAGTAGAGAATGGAGACTGTAGGCCATGGCACTGATTCGTTTGGGCCCCAGAAAAAAATCTTCCAAAAACAAAGAAGATGAAAATTTTAATTTCAAAGTTTATTAAGAAAAAAATGTAAATATAGTTGTCCACCTCTCCAGTATCTAACCTTATTCATCCTTCAGTGATTCAAACCCACAGATTCACTTTTCTAAGTTCAGCTGATGCTTTTTGGGGTGGTATATCTGGTTTGACATCTACTTATGATAATTTCTTACTTTTAGTAGGAATAAATAAATTTAAAAAATGCAGAATATTTTCTGTATCTTAAGCACTTTTCTTTTGCATTATTGTAGTAGAAACATGTATGTGGAGGGTGATCAGGGAAATTGGGGAAATTTGTCCTTACCACAGACTTTAAAGAATTCTTTCTGAAGGTTATCATCCTCTATGAGCAACTGCTCATTACTACTGATTTTGAACATGTGATGCGAAAAGCATAACAGTGAAGGAATGGGATAGTACAAAGAAACTGGTTTATGCTGGTTAGGCACATAACTTGGGTGTGATTCAGAGTGCTGAAAACTTACAATTTAGAGACAATATAGCTGCCATGCCATGTGTACATTCAACTGTAGTAGGCAGCAATCTGTCATTTCATATTTTCTCTGCTTATTTCAGTGCCATGTACTCTGCTGTGGTTCAGCATAACCCAAGACTCAGTAAACTTCGCATAGGTTAAGTCACTATATTTGCAGGAAGTCTTTAAAAAAACATAAAAACATTTTTGTGTTAATTCAAGATATAATTTTCAGCAAGATATTGTCTTTTTCTCTTGGCTATCCAGGTTATGAAGAATAAAATAATTCCTAGCTACCACATAACAACTTAAAAAATCCTAGATAGTTAAATACTCCTAAGCTATTTTTAGAGATTATTAAAATATATAACATTCTGATATTAATTCATCAGCAAGAAACAAGATTAGGAAAAATGCAACATGATTAACCAGCTAGATTTTGTTAGAAAATTTTCCTAAAGCAGAGTAGGGGAAATGTTAACAAAGAGTTTTCTTTTTCCATCTTCTCTTTGCTAGAAAGAAAAACCAGTTGCCTCAGAAGGAGTAAAGGGTATTGTCGTTCACAGTAAGTACTTCTTTTTTCCTTTTACACTGTTGATTAACTGATGATCGGCTTAAAATTTTTGAGTGGACTTCTGTAGCTCCTCGGAAGTGGCAATTAGAAATATTATGACATTGATGTAACTATATTTATGTATTTTCCAAACTATACACAGTCTTTCAGAGGGTCCCAGGTTTACAGAGTATCAATACGTCACACATAAAATTATGCCAGTCAGCATCAGATCCTCTCTGTGTATGTAAGCAAAAACAATACACAAAGCCAGGAGCACAAGTTCACATGTGACCTGCATGGGAATCTGTTGCCCTTGTGATTGAAAAACCAGGGCCTGGCTCTTTCAAGCACAAGGCGCTGGCCCCTGATACCTCAGCTTCCTTCTTGAATTCAAGTCAGGACTGCACTTTTTTTTTGAAACATTGCATCTTACACCTTAGTCTTTCTCTCAGTCAGTGAAATGTGAGCCATATACTTACAGAAACAGTATATTTTCACACTATGAGTATGACTCAAAGTGATGGACATTTCAAAGTCACGTAGGGCATGACTACATGTATGCAGATATAAACATTGATCTACTTACTATATTTATTTTTGAAAAGCTGAAGTGAATATTGAAGATCAGAGGCAGAATCAAACTCACCTATTTAAGATACATGTCTGCAGTATTTCCTTAGGAAAAGTGATTTGTATTTGCATATGATGATGAGTGTCCTCAGATGCCTGATGCTGATTTATTATTATTTTTTCTAGTCCTTCAAAGTGTATATAGGAGAATCTGACAACTCTTTCAGTAGGAAAAAGAAAATCTGACAGATTTTACTGTGAGGGTGGTGAGGCACTGGAACGGGTTGCCCAGGGAAGTTGTGAATGTTCCATCCCTGGCAGTGTTCAAGGCCAGGTTGGACAGAAACTTGGGTGGCATGGTTTAGTGTGAGGTGTCCCTGTCCATGGCAGTGGGGTTGGAACTAGATGATCTTAAAGTCCTTTCCAACCCTAACTATTCTATGATTCTAGGTGTGTTTAGATAAGAGACAAAAAAAAAAATTGCTGTTTGTTTTAGGTAATGTGATCTAGGTTTTCTGTTGTTGAATCCAGGTGAAAGAGATGGAAAGCTGCTGAAAGGCTGCAAAGAGAGTTTTATGCTGGAGCCTTTTCTGCAGAGTCACTCAGAAAGGGGAAAGGAAGAGCTCAAGACTTTGCATACATCATAGAATCATTTTTAGCTTATAACCTCATAGGAAAATTTAATTGGAAGATGTGTTTCTGACCCAAATGCCAGCTGGAGTCTGAACATAGGCTAAAATAGCCTTCTCCTTCCCATTGTGTCCTCTGTGACACAGCTGGTCAGAGTGAACTCTGTCGGATGGCATATATTCCTAGTGTCTTTCAGTGACAGACAAACTGAGTCAGAGATATCAGGGGCCCATGCTTTTTCCTCTTTAGCAGCCAGGTGGCTTTTTCTGCAATCAACTCTGGACGTATATATAAAAGTGGTGTCAAGCCTAATCTATAATAACAGAAGATAGAACATTTTTTAATTTAGAAAGCAAACAACTGGAGTGCTTCAGTGTCAACATCAGCCTAAGAACTTCTACTACTGTAGAAAGTTAAACTTTCATTGTAGGTGGCAGCTGCTTATCCTGTAATATAATAAAAATTTTATCTTGTGCTTATATGTTTAATTAAAGCACTCGCTGTGTTCAAGACTGGGTAAACACCATCTTGCTCTGGTAAGAGAACATCTCTTTTGGAACAATAAATGTATATCCAAAGTGAATCTTTTCACTGCTATTTTGATACAAGAGTTCATCTAGCTGAATTTAGACTTTAGGCCACGATTCAACCTTCTAAAGAGCTTAACTTAGAACAAACAAGACTATCATACTGTATCTGAAGGAAAGTGAGAGACAGAAATAACTTTTTCATCATGGCTAACTTTTCTATAGAACATATCTTTATCAGAAAAGTTGAAAATGAAAACACATTGATTTTAATACTTCTCAAAAGTGAAAGATAACCACATCAAATTATTATAACAACTTTATTAAATATATTAAACAAAGGAGGATCCAGGCAAATTCAGGTCAGCCTAACCTCAGCCTCTGGAGCAAATTCCCTTACAAGCTTGTTCTATAAAGCTGAGGGACAAAGTGGTGATATGAACAGCTAGCATGGGTTTCCTGAGGGCAAATCAGTCGGACTCACCTAATGGGGTGGTTGGCTTTCTGGGCAAGGGAAGACCAGTGGTTGTTGCATATCTTGGCTTTAGCAGCCTTCTTGAGTCTCCTCGATGCCAGATTTGTGAGACAATGGTTGGTTAAGCAGACAATCAGGTGTTTTGGAAAATGGGCTTATCTCCTGGCTTTGATCTCTGTTGTCATCACTGGTGCAAAGTCCAGACAGCAGCCAGGAAATGGTAGCATCCCCAGAGGATCAGTGCTGAGACCAGCACTGTTTACTGTCTTCATTAAAGACATAGATGAGCATTTTGAGGAAGTTTGCAGGTGACACAAAAATTAGTGGGGAGAGCAGACAGCATGCTGTAGGGCAGGGCTGTTACTCAGAGGGATCGGGAGAGGCTGAAGAAATAGACTGACATAAGTCTCACAGAGTTCAACAGAAACAAGTGGAAAGGCTTGCAAATCTTGCCTCCTGGGCTACATTAATAAGGGCAGAGCCAGCAGGTCTAGAAGAGTTACTTTTCACCCCTATTTGGCACTTGTGACATCTCACCTGGAGTGCTGTGTCCAGTCTAGGCAATTCCAGCACAAGAGTCCCCAGGAGGCCTGCCAAAATTTTTAGGGGTCTGGACCACATGACGTGTGATGACACTGATGGGGTTCCCAGCTGTCTCAGCCTTTCCTCTTTGGGGTGATGCTCCAGACCCTTCATCATGTTTGTGGCACTTCACTGGACTCTCTTGAGCATGTTTGTGTTTCTCTTGTGCCAGGGAGTACTGGAGTACTGGACACAGTACACCAGGTATGGCCTCACCAGGGATGAGTACAGCAAAAGGATCACTTCACTCAACCTGCTGGCAAAACTGTGTCATACAGCCCAGGATACCATTAACCTTCATTGCTGCAAGGCTACATTGCTGGTTCATCTTCATCCTGGTGTCCATGTGATTCTAGGGTTCTGTGCTTCAGACACTTTACCTTCCATTCACCAATGAAAAGAAAACAGACGAAGAAGCCACAGAAACCAAGAAGGTTTTCCTGTGCACAAAGAATAGTTGTCACTAAGGACAGGATTTTAGTGGAGTGACTCCTATGCCAGAAGACTGGATGATGTCATCCCAGCATCCCATAGCTTGCTATGAAGCTGTGGTTACACATAGCAGGAGTAAAAATGCTAACAACCAAAGTTTACAGAAACAACTATAGAAACAAGGTAACATAGCGTATTTAGTTTCATGAGTCTTCAGAACTACTTCTAGATGTTCAGTGGCAATATTTTCTGGACATATTATTGCAACAAACCAGGAATTAAATCCTTAAACCACAGCATTATAGACTGTACAATGAGATTATCTGCTCACTGCAATCCCAAGTTTGGAGATCATGAAAAAAATTAACAGAGATGATTTTCCTTCAGCAGGGCCCATAATATCTTAAACTTATTGTGAAAAAAAGAATTCTTATTTTGGATTAAACAAACTGGTAAATGAGTCTTAGCCTGAAAAAATTTGTTTTCTTATTCCATATGTTCATGAAAGTCAGTGTCTGTTAAATAGAAGTTGAATGAGCTGAAGTGTTGTAATCTGAAACTAAATCAACTTCCAAAAAAAAAAAAAATTAATGAGAACTATAGTTTCCTAATGCCAAAGCTCACAGCCTGCTGTCAGATATACTGACATTAAACAAGATCTTCCTCAGCGTAGCCCACTTTTACATCAATGTAGTTTAGTGCAGAATGTGGATGGGTAGTTATGTTCTTTTTAACATAATATTGAAGTTCACAGTTCACTATACACACACAAATAGTAACAGTTTGTTCCACAAATATGAGAGATTATGTTGTGATATGTGGCACTGCTGAAAATTAGGTACCCTGCTAGCTATTGCTTCTATTTTCAAACAGACTCAGATTTGGTGAAGCTAGAGTTAGGCATCACATTTCCTAAGCAACCATTTTAAATGGTTATAGAAGGTGGAATGTGAATTCTGCAGTATATGTTTTTAGGAGTGAAGATCTCTTTAAAGTTCCTTCCTGAGCTTACCTTTCAAATGCAGTGGACCACGTCTAGTGTGGTGAAAAACAAATCCTAACTATGCAATGCATATTTTTAAATATTTTCTTTGACCCAGAGAATGATTTTTGAGAACATCTCATTTTCAGTGACCGGTAAAATAATTCAGAAAACCTTCCCCTTACCTACTTGGCCTGATTTAATCAGATGCCTTTTCTTTAGACTGAACTTTGGAGAAATAAGGACACCAGAGAGGAAAAAAATCTCTCATGTGAAGCCTCTGACTTTGCTAAGACATTGGCTCACATCTTTACAGCATGATTTTAGGTGTTAAGTAAATTAAAGGCATAGCTATAAATATCACTCTTTACAAGTCAATGCAATATAAAAACATTTGAATGTCAATGATGATATATACATTCATTTCAGTTTTTAATTCAGTTATGATTAATAGGAAGTGCACAGAAGCATGAATCAAACTCCAGCTAAGTACACACAAGTAGCTCAGCAGAGGAAGATCAGGATGTATTTATTCATAACAACATGCAAACCTGGGAAAAGTGTTATACAGAGCTCTGCCTTCAACAGTATCTAACATGGACAATGAATGGGGACCGAGTCAGCTTTAGAATTGCGGAGGCTTTGCCAGCACCTATAGTGCAAGTTTGTCCTCATCACCCCACGCACTGCATGACTAGTCTTGTTATCTGCCTTGGCTTGCATCTCCTCCTGGTTTCTGATTGTCCTGGCTGCTCATCCCTTAAGCTGTTTCTGTTTAGAAAAAGCTGGAAATGGGCATGAAGCTTAGGAGAGAGCATATTTTAGGAGACTGAACAACTGCCACCTTGTCCTGTATATATCTGAGTAGTCTAAGGTACATATATAAATACATGTGGTTTTAAAAACATATATGAAAACATATATAAACCTTAATTAAAAAAAAAACCAACCAAACAAACAAACAAAAAAACATATATAAGCTATTCTGCATCAATTGAATTCATCCAGGGCACAAGAAAGAAGAGAGATGCTACAGAACGCAAAGAAGTTGGTAACATGCTTTTTTCTTGAATAAAAATTTAGTTGTTTGCTAAATAGAACAAAGGAATACATCTATGAAGGAAACAAAAAATGCTCTGAAAGCAGTGATTTGATGTTTCAAAGTAGCATTTTGTTTGTTATGAGGAGGTGAATAAGGGGACTTGATGGCTGTCTTTTCCAACTTGTTTTTTTCTCTTGTTTTTTTTTTCCTGCCCATCATTTAAATTTCAAAAGTTCACAGATTTTCCTTTTCTTTTTTTTTTTTTTTAATAATAATAATAAACCTTTGGTTTCTGCTTGCCATTACTTCGTGGGAATAGGAATTAATCATTTCAGTGTTTCACAAGACCATATTAAAGATATTTTGGAGGTTCCAGGTTCAGTATGACTTACACATACAAACAGTTCAATAATGTGTAAGCAAAGAAACTTCACATTACAAAAGGAGACAGTGAGGCTTGTTAATTACTACCCAGGCTCAGAAGTGCCTTCTTATTGTCCCTAGAAAATATTGCTCTCACAGAGCCTTCTTCTATGTTTTGAACTGGGAAAGGAGTTTGCCCTTTCCATGGGAAAAAATCTGGGCCTGGAGCTTTAAGACCTTATTTTCTGTCGCAGGGATTTTAGCAAAACCACCTGCACAGCACCTGATACCTTTACCCAGTTTCTAAACTAAAAGCTATCCCTGATCTCCCCTGTGAGGAATAATTTATCCACAGACAAAATCTGTATTTTGTCAGTATTATCCAGACATGCAATTTTTGTGTTATTTCCATATTTTGTATTATTTCCAGTATTTCCATATCTGTGCTATGCAGAGGTTCATGTATTAGCACTCTGCTCAAAATATGCAGACCTCTTTTGTGTGATCACCAAGTACATATATTATCAAGCTGTTTTCAGAAGTATCATAACAATTTCCTTGTGAAATACAGAAACATTGAAATTAGAAATCTAAGGAGGAAATACGTAATTAAAATGTCAGTCAGTAATGACTTATCTTTTAGAAAAAAGAAGATAAATCTTTCTTTTTACAAACATATCATTGCATTTCACCGGTAGCTAGTTTTCCCAGGAATAACTGGGTAATTAGAAAGATTTGCTGCATACATAGGAAAATAACTTTTGTAGGTAAATTCCCTCAACAGGATTTATTTTAATAGAAGTATCAGACTGAACATAAACACTTTCATTTTATGACACAATTACTACCAATGACATATTACTGCAGTGAACTCTCTGATTTCTTCTTAGTCTAGCATTATATTTCACTGCCTGCCCCTTCCATTTAGTATGTACAGTACTGTAATGCTGCTCAGTAAAATTGTTCATTGTTTGTTACTAATCTACTAATCATTAATATGGACTTTTTAATTACACTTAGATGGTCTTAAATTATGAAAATGAGAAAAGTGAAACTGAGATGTTTCATACAGAGGGAATGCAGGGGTAGCCTTATATGGCCAAGTACCTGCAGGTATTTATGCCAGTTCTGATTGTTTTCTAGTCTGGCCACCTTTAAAGAAATTCTTGTCCATAAGCCACACAATCACATTAGGGCACTTCTGTTTAGACTTATGAGTGAAGGCTTCAGGTAAAACTGGGGCCTCTTTGCATTGCAATATCAATTTCTACCAATGACTTCTTATAATATCATAAATTACAGATGTAGCTCTCATACACTTAATGCTTTTAAGGCTCTATTCTGTCAATCAGCTTGACACAGTTGTGTAATGTGTCATGGTTTAAACATCTGAGATTTATTAGCAATTAACATATGCTTTTATTTTTTCTTCCAAAAGTACTCACTATTAAAAATGAATGCTGTACATGAAAACACTTTGTGATTATTTCTGTTCATTAATAGATACTTAAACTAATGCAGTACCTGATAGCATTAAAATGAGAAACTTCTCTAGTTTATTAAAGCTACTTTTATCCTGTTGCATTGAAGAAATGAGTGTTTCTATTGAAAATAAGGGCTTACTTGTTACACTCTCTGCCCTAAAACGCTGAACCATTATAGCTTTATACATTCTCTCCTAAATCTATTCCAGCTGCTCATTTTCTGTATGACAGAGATTCACATAAAACTGGAGTCTGAATGGTATAATTTAGTGTATTGCATAACACATGACATTTAGAGTTATGAGCATCTAAAGATGCAGGTAAACATTGAGCTTTTTTTAATATCTCACTATACACTAACTCTAATGAGAGTTAGATGTTCCTCTGTGCCTTTGAAATTTACAGAAACCTCTAAACACCTGCATATCCCTTTTCAGCGGCCTTTTCTTTGTCAGTTTTAAAGATGGGTCAAACCCTAGGTTGACCTTGGCCAGGAATGAGTTGTTCTAGATCACCCAAACGAGGTTGTGAAGCTACAGCAACAGCAGTTAATCCTATTTCACTCGCAGTCAGGAAATGGAAAAGGCTTGGGGAAGAGTGGGCAAGGAGGGCAGTGTACCCTATGTAAAATATGAATGGAGATGATATGCCCTGAGGAAATAAGAAAAGAACAGAAGGAACCTCAGTTCACCCTGTGGGAGCAGGAATGGCACAGTTATATCTTATTGCCTGCAGAGCTGTCCTTGTTTAAAGTCCAGGGACAGAGGGCTGAGGGCACTGAAGAGGTATTTAGCTGCAGACACAGGTGTGAGGAAGGTGAAAGTAGGAGGGGCAGTTTCCCTTCACTCCTACTCTCCAGTACATTGTGCTGGGCTGCGTGGGGAGAAGAGAAATAACAGAAGCACAGTCTTGGCTGCTACACGCAGCTCTGCAGCTCTGGCCCAATTGACATCATCTGTTTTCAATAAACTCTAGTCTGTTGTTACATGACAAAGAATGAAAGAACGCTACCTTGAGGAACAATTAAACAGAATATGAGCACATCCTTAACGGATCCCCAGGTCATCAGTAATTTTACTTTTTTTTTTAAGCTATATATTTCAAGAAAAAAATCACAATTTGGATTTGATTCAGAAATGTGTTCTTTTATGTGATTTACACATTTAAACTTAACATATTAACTTACTGGGTTATTTTAACCACTAGGTATATTCCAAAGAATGAATGTAGTTTTGGGAACTTAGCAGGAAAGGAAGAATTATCTACAGGTGACAATGGTTTGTAGAAGGTACATCTCGGATCATACTTTAGAGTAAGGGTCTGTCTCTGAAGTATTGAGTAGAAAAGAATTAACTGATTATTGTGAGGACAAACAAGTGTTACAAAGAGAGAATGAGACTTCTATTAGTTTTGGAACAAAGAACTGGAATTACAGAAGAAATAGATATCAATGGACAGAGAAATTATTGGGATAAAAATTTTTTACACCAGCCACAGCACATCTGAGACCAACCTGACCTTTTGGAGTAAGGATGGCTTTTCTTTTTCTGATTTTTTGCTTTTTCACTTGACAAAAGGACA
Source organism: Lathamus discolor (assembly GCF_037157495.1). Lineage (NCBI taxonomy): Eukaryota > Metazoa > Chordata > Aves > Psittaciformes > Psittacidae > Lathamus > Lathamus discolor. The sequence continues at coordinate 131,664,225 of NC_088885.1, read as the reverse complement.
GGTGTTTTCTTAACAGATAGACACCTAGGCAATATGGACATTTTTAACAAAGAACTTGGAAGAACAATGAAAAAGTAAAAAGCCAAATCCTAGGAAGAAGATATAAACTATAGGAAAGAGAAAACTCTTAGAATTTCTGTAATCTTGGGAGAAGAATCAGAAATAGTCTGTAGCAACATTCAGATCTGAAAACATTGACTAAAGAGGCTGTAGGATGGGGAAATTCTCTGTGATGAGCCAGAGTTCAGAAACACTAGGTTGCAGAACATTCCTTAGAATTATATCTGAAATGGTACTGTTATTTAAAGAAAAGAAAATATAAGGGTGTCAGAGAAACCCAGAACTCTGAAACATAGCTGGAGAATAAACACATAACCTACTAAAACTTGAAGCTAGTCCGTGTAATATGTGCCAAGTGTCAAGATGCACACTTGAGCTGGACAGCTAACAGAGCTTACCCAGACTCTTTTAAGCAGTACTAGAGATGCATAGTCATAATTAGACAGGTCTATGCTATTCTTTCTAGGCTGTGTTAGTTTTTTCTGCCTGGATTTGTGTAACATTTTCACCCAGTTTCAGCTGATTTTGGGTACATAACGATTCTCTCCAATGCAAACGATGATTTCAGGGAATAGTTGAACATCCTGACTGTATATGGAATGTGTAAGTCTCGATGAATGATACGCTATTGCTCATATTAGAATCATAGAATCATAGAACAGTTAGGGTTGGAAGGGACCTTAAGATCATCTAGTACAACCCCCCTCACACTAAACAACACTCGAACTGAACAACACCTCACACTAGGTCACCCAAGACTCTGTCCAACCTGGCCTTGAACGCTCTCAGGGATGGAGCATTCACAGCTTCCTTGGGCAATCCATTCCAGTGCCTCACTACCCTCGCAGTAAAAAACTTCTTCCTTATATCTAACCTAAACTTTCCCTGTTTAAGTTTTAACCCAAATCATTTTTTCCTGAAGATAAAATTAAAACCAGCTAAGTGAAATACAGTACAAGTAATGTTCTAATCTGCTTTTTGCTCTCAGATTCTCCTTATTTCATGAAGTAAACTAAAATTCTGTTTCAGTTTAAGTATACTTTTGTTTGCTTTTCATTTGTTTAATAATTACTTAATGTTAAAGCTGTGAAGAAATTAGTTTATGAGGGCTACTGCAAAAAAGGTATCCCAGTTTTTTGTCATATGGGTACACTCCTAGCAATTTTACTTTTTTTTTTTTCTTTTTGCTTAAATAAGCTGTAAGAATAGAGTACAAGTTAGCTTTCACTAGACAATTTTGTTTGGGTGCCACTTAAAAACACCACACAAATCAATTTCTTATGATTCCTCACTACGGTAACAGACTGAATGAACATCACTTGATTCATGAACTCATTCAACCAAAGCTTTCCCAAAAGCTCCCCATGAACCTCAGTTCATAGTTTGGCCAAAGTCCCCAGATTTTAAGAAATATTTTTTTTACCTTATTAATTAAGACACATGACATTAAAGTGGGATTTTCAAAAACACTCAGCAATGGTTTGGTTCTTCTTCAACTGAAATTATCTAAAGCTTATACTGATATGAATGAAATACGAGTTGTAGGTCAATACTAAAGGTTTCTTTTGCAAATTCTGTCATGTATTGATGCAAGTTGGTCTGATACTTTTGCCTTAAACATTATGCAGTAGAGTACACACAAAGGTGCAAACATCCAAGCAACAGAACCAGCTCCAAGCAAAGTCATCTGTTCCTTGGAACAGCAGCTTGTCAAGGGTGGGCAACAAAAGACCCATGGCTTTCTCTACTTGCTTTATCCATGCCACATCACAGGAGTGATGATTCTTCTGTCAGGTATAAAGAGAGTTGCTTCCATCCCAGAGCTTCCCATTCCTTTCTCATTTATCTTTCCATGGCAAAACTGTGCTGTTCACAGGCCCTGAACTGTAGATGGCTGCAGCATTACATATCAAGTGTCAAAAGAACCTTCTTCCAATTGTTTGTTGGTTTGCTGGACTTTTTTTACAGTGCATTCCTTTGCTGTTCCTACAGAATGACTTCTTTGCCTCGGTCTTCACTGGCAAAGGCTCTGACTGCACCACCCAAGTCTTAGAAGGTAGACGCAGGGACTGTGAGAATGAAGACTTTGGGCCCACTGTAGGAGAGGATCTGGTTCGAGACCATCTCAAAAATCAGAACGCGCAAAAGTCCATGGGACCCAATGAAATCCATCCACAAGTACTGAAGGAGCTGGCAAATGAAGTTGCTAAGCCACTGGCCATATTTGAAAAATCATGGCAGTCAGGTGAAGTTCCTGATGACTGGAAAAGGGGAAATATAACCCCCATTTTCAAGAAGGGATAAATGGAAGACCCGGGGAATTACAGACCAGTCAGTCTCACCTCTGTGCCTGGCAAAATCTTGGAGCACATTCTCCTGGATGGCATGCTAAGGCACATGAAAAACAACAAGGTGCTTGGTGACAGCCAGCATGGCTTCACTAAGGGGAAATCCTGCCTGACCAATTTGGTGGCCTTCTATGATGGGGCTATGGAACTGATGGACAAGGGTAAAGCAATTGATGTCATCTACCTGGACTTGTGCAAAGCGTTTGACACTGTCCCACACGACATCCTTCTCTAAATTGGAGAGATATCAATCTGATGGATGGACCACTCGGTAGATAAAGAACTGTCTGGATGGCTTCACACAAAGAGTTGTGATCAATGGCTCGATGTCCGGCTGGAGACCAGTAACGGGTGGTGTCCCTCAGGGATAGGTGCTGGGAATGGTCTTGTTCAACATCTTTGTCGCTGACACGGACAGTGGGATTGAGTGCGCCCTCAGCAAGTTTGCCGATGACACCAAGCTGTGTGGTCCGGTTGATATGCTGGAGGGAAGGGATGCCATCCAGAGGGACCTTGACATGCTTGTGAGGTGGGCTGATGCCAACCTTATGAAGTTCAACCACAACAAGTGCAAGGTCTTACACCTTGATCGGAGCAATCCCAGGCACAGCTACAGACTGGGCAGAGAAGAGATTCAGAGCAGCCCTGTGGAGAAGGACTTGGGGGTGCTGGTCGATGAGAAAATGAACATGAGCCGGCAGTGTGCGCTTGCAGCCCAGAAAACCAACCGTATCCTGGGCTGCATCAAAAGGACCACGACCAGCAGGTCAAAGGAGGTGATCCTGCCCCTCTACTCTGCTCCTGTGAGACCTCACCTGGAGTATTGTGTGCAGTTCTGGTGTCCTCAACATACAAAGGACATGGAACTGCTGGAACAAGTCCAGAGGAGGGCCACGAGGATGATCAGGGGACTGGAGCACCTCCCGTATGAAGACAGGCTGAGGAAGTTGGGGCTGTTCAGCCTGGAGAAGAGAAGGCTGCATGGAGACCTCATAGCAGCCTTCCAGTATCTGAAGGGGGCCTATAGGGATGCTGGGGAGGGACTCTTCGTCAGGGACTGTAGTGACAGGACAAGGGGTAACGGGTTAAAACTTAAACAGGGGAAGTTTAGATTGGATATAAGGAGGAAATTCTTTCCTGTTAGGGTGGTGAGACACTGAATGGGTTGCCCAGGGAGGCTGTGAATGCTCCATCCCTGGCGGTGTTCAAGGCCAGGTTGGATGAAGCCTTGTGTGGGATGGTTTAGTGTGAGGTGTCCCTGCCCATGGCAGGGGGATTGGGACTAGATGATCTTGAGGTCCTTTCCAACCCTAACTATTCTATGATTCTATGATTCTGTTCCAAGCACTTTTTTCTTTCCTTAATTGCTTCTTATTTCAGCATTTTCTTTAAAAAATAATTTTTGAATGTTCATTTATTTTTTTATCATAGTAGTGATTTAAACGTCAAAACAGTTTCAGGTTGGGGTTTTGAGTTTGTTTTTTGTTGAGGTAGGTTTTGAGGATTTTTTGGGGGGGAGGGGGATTTGAGAACCATTATGTCCTACTGAGCAGCAGAAAAGAATAGTCACCAAAGCAATTCTTGACTAGAATCCAAAATTTCCAGGCTGAGAGGGGCAATTTTGTTAGGCACAGGGATAGGAAAAAAAAAAAAAAAAGCTGTTGAACACACTTATAAACAGATACTTGTTGAACAAATATTTTTCATTGGGTTTTTATTCATCCAGGGAAAGGATTCTGAGGGAAGAAAAAATTTTCAATTAAATCTGTGCATAAAGCTCATGGAATCTAATTCAGAGGTTCAAGTAATTCTAACCTCTAATCATGGGTAGTGAGGCAGTGATCTAAAGAAATTACATTCAAAGTCACGAGCTTGAAACACCTTTCATCATTCTCAAAAAATGGGCACTAAAGTGAAGCTACAATGTTACTGTTAAGAACTGCATCTCTGGATTCACCCATACATCCTTAGAAGAGACAAATGATGTGTCCATCTTCTTCCATCTTTCTGCTTTCTGTATGGAGCACAAACATGAAAGTGATTATTCTTTACAAGGGCCTATGTTTCTAGTGTCCAGGCTTGACCCTTGACATCATCTAGGCACCCACACAACCACTCCCTCCCATCCTCCACTCAATTAACAGAGAGAACAGTAAAAGAAAAAATGAGAACATTTGTTAAAAGACACTTGAATAGGTGATAAGGACAGTTTCATAGGTGAAGGAAAGAGGAAAGAAACAAGTGATGGAAAAACAATCACCACCTTCCACCAACAAACCAAAGCCCAGCCAGTCTAAAGGCAATAAGCAAGCCCCTTCGAAGCAATAAAATTCACACCTACTTTTCCTTCTACCCTAGTTTTTATTTCTTAGCATGGCATAGAATAACCCTTTGGACTATTCAGTTCAGGTCTCCCAACTGTGTCCCCTCCCAGCTTCTTGTACATACCCAACCTGCTCGCTGCAGGACTGCGAAAACAGAAAACCTTGATGCTGTGCAAGCACTGCTCAGCAATAGCCAAAACATTGATGTGTTGACACTATCTCAGCCACAAATCCAAAACACAGCACCATATGTGCTTTCTACAAAGAAATTTAACTCTATCACAGCCACACCCAGTGCTATCTCCACCCCAGATTACCATACATTTTGCATCATGTTCTGGTTTTATGCTATCAAGTACATCCTCATCAGCTGCTAACCCCCTTCCTGTCCTTTGAGATATACACAGATATCAAACCCTTAGTTAACAGTCCGTCCTCAACAAATATTCATCCAAAAAAGTCCACTGAAAAGCCTCCTCAAATGTCCATAACAATTTGTTCAATTCGTTTAATCTGACTTGGGCTCCATCTGTTAGGGTGGTTGCTTAGGACAGGAGAGGTAATGTGTTTTGTTGGATTATTAGGCACCAAAGAAAGCTTGGGTTGGATCATCACTCTACATGTCTGTTTTTTTCTGCTACTTGTCTTCAGTAATTTCAGGTGGTTTCTGCTGTCATACTTCCTATCCTCATCTTCCTTCAGCACTAATAGTAAGAGCAAAGAAAACAGTGAGGGAGAAGAGGTACAGATGTGGTCTGTTAAAGTACGGGTAATTTCGTCTCTGCAAAACAAAAGCTTGGTGTTATTTCCTTCCCTCATTCCTTCTCTGACAACTTCCTCTTTCTTCCCAGCCACACTCCCCTCTTTCTCTTCCTCCTTCCTTCCTTCCCTCACTTTCCGTTGTTCCCTTTATGCCTTTTCTGTTTATGGAGTTTACAACTTCTTCCAGCTTCTAAAGTATTAAATCTTTTGACATGTAAATTCCTTATGCAGTTTATGGAATTTACAGGCTCTTCAATCTTAAAGATAGAGAAGCAAAGCTTGTAAATTTTTATAAACTAGTGAATATATATTTCATTATCCATATTTAGACGTATGTTTATACAGCTGCAGACATTTTCTGCAGTTGCAGAAGGCAGAGGTGCAAGCAGAACTCTGTCTTTATCTGGTCTTCCTTATTTTGATGCGTTGATCACTACAGGTAAGGTCAGGTTGCAGATGAGTTCCTAGATAGCCCCTCTCCCAGTATTTTTACACTTTGTGCATTTCTCACAGTATTTTTTTTTTTATTATTACTTTTACTTAACATCTGTGTCCCTCAGAGATAAGATAATTCCATTTTGTATAGGAAAATTCTGGCATACAAAACACCAGTGAGAGATTTATAGAGATGGAAAAGATATACTCTTTTATTTTAGGCATAGTTGACTAGTTGATACCTGTCCTAAATTTGTTGAGACACACAAGATCTGCTGCCACTAACAAGTCCTGGGTTGGTGAGTGCCTCTGTTTCTCGCCTGCTTGAGTTTCTTCTGTTTAGTTCTTTACTTCCTCTTACTGAACTGTTTTTTGCTTTAGTATTGTTCTTTTTTTTTTTTTTTCTTTCACTTGACATAACTCCTTATCTAAAAGCAACTGCTTAGTATAGGGTGTTAAAGAGCTTCTGTCTGAGGTCATTAGTTAAATAAAGTTATCTATTCTTCCTGTGACAGTTTTGTTTGATCATTGGAAGCAAGGACTCCAAAGAGAGAGAAATGTGTCAGGTTTGTTTTCCATCTCATAGGTTTGAAAGCATGATTATGGTAGGAGAAAAAAATGAAAATGCACTAATAACAGCTAACAGAATATTTTTTTCTGAAGAAGTTTAATCCACAATGTCTCTGTTCCACGTTTTAAATTCTACCTTACTTGTCTAGAATCAGATACAGTAAAGAGAAAATAATGGATAAGAGAAAACATGGATCAATCCATATCCATGAAGGGAAGGATGGATTAAAAAAGCACCATTATTAGTAAAAGATCAACCACCTAATATTCCAAATATAATAACTATTTCAAGTATACATCTCTTTGTACTTGCTGATTTCAGTATGCCTTTACAGGGACTGATTGCTGTAGCTATACAAATCAAAGCTGGACTTCAGCAGCTGACCAAAGTGAGGCTGACTCAGTTAATTTAAAAGTTTAGAAGTCAAAAAGGGGAAAAATATGGGGTTAAGTTTAATAGTTACCTATTAACCTTGACTAATACTTTACAGTAAAATCACAAATATACATTATAGTACCTTTTCTTTTCCCTGTCCTTGCAGTCTGAAATATAGATGTAGTCTGAATCACATTGACTTTCAGTACAATGTATTCTCCTGAGTTCATTAGGTTTTGCTGAGCTGAGCTATGTGTTTACACAAGTCATTTTCTTTTTTTTTTTTTTTAAAGAACAGCTTTGAACACTGCTGGGAAAGTAAGAGTAAAACCTCATGAGTTAAAGCTATACAATCTACTTCACAGGAGACAAACTAGACAGAATACTGACGTGGTAATAGTTCAGAGGAGATCAAAATTTCCTTTCTTTAGTCAAATACCCTATATACCAGATCAACCTGCTGCTATTAGGCAAAGTTATCTGGTACTCCTAGCCTACATCTGCTGAAAAGAAAACCATGTCACAGACAGAGTTATTTTCACAAAATTACAAAACTGTGAGTCAGTATGGTGAAAAAAGAAAATATTAACTACAACTTGGATTAGGCATGGGAAACCAGATAATCAGCTGACAGCCAGTAAGGACAAAAATAACATCTCTGCTACCCCACTAATTTTAACGTAATACTGCTGGACTGGTTATAAATACTTCCAGAGAACTCATAGAGAGCCTAGCTATATAACAAGCTAACTGCCCAGTCTAGAGAAGTTCTTAGAGGTTCAAATCATTCTGTTATTTCAATAAACTACTTACTTCTGTCTTTGTTTTCATTTTCTCATATGTATGTGTACGCATCTTCCGATATTTGTGTGTAACTTTATACAGAGCTATGAAGTAAGCATTCAACAAAATCAAGATGTACTAACTTGAGATGCATGCATCCCCTCTAATAAGATGTTGTGTATTTTTCTGCTGAGAATCTTTATTACAAAAATTATACATTCTAGTTGTTTAATTTTCTTTTTCCTCCATAATGCTATTCATCGCAATGTATATATTCTCATTCTTTTATTCTTATTCATTTTAATATTCTTAAAGTAAGTTCTTAAAATGCAACAATAATGATAGTTCTTCCTATGCTGAAAATGTAGAAGCTTTCAACTTTGTTCTCTTACTGAAAAAAAAAAAAAAAAGAAAAAATCAGTGGTTTATATAATTACTAAAAGCATCAAAAAGACAAAGGACAGACAAAGTGCTAAACTACCACAGATAATTTCTAGTAACAAGTCTGGCGATATTCTTTTAACTCACTAACATTAATACTGTGTTTAAACTAGCACCTATTATTTCTAAAACTCTAGTGCTACCTGCACAGTAGTAGCACCTTTTAAAGTAGTAATTTCTCCTTTATGTAAATACTAAAAGGAAAATAAAATCATAAACCTGTATTATCCTCCCATATTAAAATAACATACTGATTTTCAAGTCCAAGAAGAGGAGAAAAACATGCTTAATTTTTAACCAAACATTTTAACTGCATATTGAATTAATCTGCCCTGACAGAAAATCTATAACCAGAGTGGACATTTCCTCAATGGAATTTTCAATTCCTTCTCTTGCCCAAGAAATAAATTCCCTAAAATTTCTGTAGTGAGATCTTTGAGTCCATGGTTTAATAGGTTTTGACAGCAATTCAATAGCTGTATCTGAAAGGCCTGTTGTTTGAAATTATTTCTTCGTGTGTGACAAGAGATTAATTTGGAATTCATTTGAAAGGACAAAACTCAGTCCCACCTCAGCGCTGAGTCACTTCTCTCACTGTACTTCCTCCGCAATTGTAGGTAGTCAATCAATGCCTGAATCAATGTCAAAAACAAGGTCAGAATGGTCACTGAATTATTCCAGGTATTCTTCAATGGCAAATAGCATAAATAACATAAAATAGATAATAACATAAATAAATAATTTGAAAGTTTCCATATTTGCCATTATCTTGTCACAATATGGATACTCTGAAGTGTTTAAAAGGTAACTGAATGCTGAATAGTGTAGATTAGTGCTTACAACAGGCATTTCTGAGAATTTTTCCCACAACTTAGAGATATCTGTTGTCTTCTGACTTACTGACTTTTAGATAAATCATCTGTGCCCAAGTTGTTTTCTGCTGAAATATGTTGATTCAGTAATTGGGACAATATTTTTCCATTTCTATTTATGTTTAGACAACTGTCTGCCCCATAATGCAGGCAAAAGTGCTATCTCAGGGCTACTCTGATCAATTGTTTCTTTGTTCAGATAAAATGTTCCTCATCTTCTTCCTCCATTCCTCTGTCTCTGCTGCACAGTTCAATCTGAAACACCATGTGATCACATTATGCACATATATCACATTTTGGTTAGTTTGGGTCAGGTGTCCTGTCTCTGCTTCTTCCCAGCCTCCCCTCCTCCCTGGCAGAGCATGAGGCTCAGAAAGTCCTTGGCCAGACCAAACATTCGAGCAGCAACTGAAAACATCGGCGTTATCAGCACTGTTCCCAGGCCAAAAGATCAAAACACAGCACTGTAGTAGCTCCTAAGAAGGCGAAAAATGACTGCTACTGCTGAACCCAGGACAGATGTCTTGAAATGTTTGTCTATTTTGTGTGCTTGGTTTTGGTTTGTTTGTTTGTTTGAGGGGTTTTTTTAGCAGGATGAATAGCTATATTTCTACATAAACAAACCCCCAAAACCCAAACAACTTCACAAACCCAGGTTTCTCAAAATTGTTTCTTGTCCTTATATTCAAATTGAATAGAAAAATAACAGTTTCTCTATGTGAAGTGTTTTCAAAATAAACCTTTACAGTTCTGCACATTATACTCTGCATATTTCTGTTAAATATAACTCTCTGCAACCTTCATTTGTTTCAGTTGAAGGAATTGGTATGGAATAAGAACCTCTAAGAATCTGCATGGAGACCTCTGACAATTGATAAAAATGGTACTTGTCAATCTGAGAATGATCATTTGTAAGAAAAACAATGTCAGAAATGTGGTTTAGAAGGTATAGTGGTGAAGCTGAAGAGCAAACATTTCTTTGCCTTCTTAGCCACTGATAATTTGAGTGTGCAGCAGAGACTCTAAATATTGATCAGCCAGAATAATTGTTAAGCCAGAATATGTTCCAGTACCAGAAAAATGTTGCACAAAGAGACATAGAGGCCTTTTCTGTTCTTTTTAAAATTTTTATTTACACTGTATCTCTGTTTCCAATTTACTTTTTTTTCTTAAAAGGCAACAGACAGCATAATCCCACAGATAAAATATGGAATTTCTAATTAAAAAAATGCTAGCATCTTCATCTGCTATTAAGTAGAGCTGAATGACTTTTAGCAATTTTTTATCTAATTCACCTCTCAGCTGAGTCACCAGAGGTAGTCTCACTGACTTGAACAGGCATTGGATCAAGCCATCACTTTTTATGTTTCAACTTTCTTGTCTCTGATGGGGATATATATTCAGTATCATAAACAATTAAAAAATCTATAGAACATAGCACTACAAAAGTTGAATATTACTGGATAGCCTAAATGCCAACAAATAAAATTACTAATTTACTGACACAAATTAATAGTATCACCAACACTCCAGAACTTACTCTTTTATCTATCTGAGGAATGGCTGAGGGAACTGGGGTTGTTTAGTTTGAAGAAGGTTCAGGGTGGACCTTATCACTTTCTACAACTACCTGAAAGGATGTTGTAGTGAGGTGTCTCTTCTCCCAGGTAACATACAATGGAACAAGGGTCCAAGATGGTACAGCCTCAAGCTGCACCAGAGGATGTTTAGATTGGATATTAGGAAAAATTCTTTCACAGAGAGGGTGAGCAGGTGTTGGAACAGGAAAGCGGTGGAATCACTGTCCATGGTGGTGTTCAAAAACCATGTAGATTAGGCCCTCGGTAATATGGTTTAGTGGTGGTCTTGGCAGTCCTGGGGTAATGGTTGGACATGATGATCTTAAGGGTCTTTTCCAACATAGTTGATCCTATGATTCTGTGATCCCTGAATTATCTACCAAGCTCTCTTCTATCTCTTAATTTCTTTAGTTGCAATAGATTTAGTTGCAATAGCGCAAGAGAATTTTAAAACATTTGAACAATTAAAAGCTTGTCTTCATTTGTGTTTGGCTGCAAGCAACATGAGTCAACTCAGTTCTTCTTATGTAATTGATTTCCAGTGCCCTGCCTTGAAATGCTCCCTGGGATGCTCATATACAGACCATAAAACAGTTTTCCTATTGCTGAAATGCAGCCATCTCTTTGTTAGAAAATGACACTGCTTGAGTAACAAACACTGGCAGATATACCTCTCAAAACTGCAGGGCAAAAATTTAAAGAATAAGAAAACACAAGCAGGAAATCCGTGATAAAATATCCAAGAATCCTAGCTCCTTTCTTAACTCTTAGTCTTTCCTTCTTTTCTTTCTGATTGCAGATTGCTCATGAGTTCTTCCCGACTGTTAGGAGTGCGCTATTTCTGTGAAAAGACTGTGTAATGAATGATGTGAGCACCTTCTTTTCTTACTTATCATTAAGAAGTTATACTCTTGCTATGCATGTCTACAAAATTTTTTCAGTCTCTTTCATGCTTCACATTCACTCTATCTTTTCAATCATAAGCAGAGAGCAAGGAGGACTGAAGAACAGAAGCTGAGAAGCCTGTAGTCACCTGCATTCAGTGCTGATCAGGATGTCTGGTAGAGATGCTGTAAGAGGTGAAAAGAGAGGAGTTTAAATTGTTCAATTTCACTTTAGATTTTTGAAAGAAAGTATAATTGCCTCATATAGTTGCTAATTGTAGGCTTATCTGAAATAATCAACAAAAATAAAACACTGCAAATAAGTGTTTGACATTACTTAGCACATTTGTTAGCTCCTTATACAACACACAGCTACAGAAATAATATAATTCGAAGTATAAGAGATTACTGTGATGTAGGATGGTGAACCTGCAGCTTACTGTTACTGCAATATGACAGAAACTACTCAGGTTTAATTTGCAGGCTCTGTGTTTGCAAAATAAACAATATTCCTGATTCTAAAGAAATGGAGAATTAGTAGTACTGTAAAGCCAAAATGTCTCATTGATCTCTAGGTAAGCTAGACTGGATCCAGTCTAGCTCTCGCTTGGTGGAGAAGTGGAAAAGAAAAAAGGAAAAGAAAAAAGGTCAGCAAGATAAAGACACAAAATTACGTAATGTTTTAGTTATGTTTGGTGTCTGCAATAGGGCCAGCTGCAATAAAGAACTGCTTAAAAAAACAGCTGATATTGGCCACCATATGCATCATTTTAATGACAAAAATGGTGTCTTGCATTTGCCCTTGATAGAGTCCCAATTAAAGTAATATTTATTTTTTTTTAGGACAAAATATAATAACAGAATTTCCAATTGGTTATTTTTCTTTGGTGGTTAAAGAAGAACACTTTTCTCACTCTTCTGAGTTACATCAGCTGTATCCCTTCACAGGGGAAAAGTATCCTACCCCTATTTTATTCCTTTTTGCTACTATATATTCAAGGACAGAACATATTGTCTCACTTAAGAGAATAAACAGTAGTAGCCACCTGTGAGCAGTATTTTAAAATATTCAAGGACTTGTGGATACTTTACCTCAATAGTAGGACTTGTGCGTAAATGTTTATATTTGTATCACCAGCCTTAAAACTTCTCACAGCATCATCTCCTCCAATAAAAAATTCTCCAGCACAGATGCTACAGAAAGAGTTGAAAGGCTGTCTTTGAGGATGTCTTTATAAATCCCATTTTATTTCCATGTAAAATGCAGAATTGAAGGCAAGTGTACAGCAAAATGGCAGGGTCTCTTCCAGCAATACTGCGGTCCTGGTGAATTATACAGGACATCATGGATAGACTGAGAAAACTTATGCTAACTCCCAGGCCTCTGTAAGTTATGCCAGTTGTTGGCCATCTACTGCCTGATCCTTTCTAATAGTTTATTCCACAAAGTAAGTTCTGAAAATGTGGTGAAAGGTTTTGGAAATGCATTGACATACTTGATGCTGAGAAACTAGACAATATGAAGAAAATTTAATATAATTAGCTGTAATAGTGAGATTGTCATCAGTATTTTCAGCTGTATGTAAAATTATTGAGGTTAAGTTTATAAATATAGTTGAGTATTAAAAAGCTGCTGGATGCATATAGACTTTTTACACTATAGATCTATATTTACCCATCAACAAACACTTCTGGAAGACATGTGAACATAGGCACAGCCTTATCTAATTCATATTGAGTGACATGTCCACTACACTGATCTACACTCTCTTCAATATTTTGATAATTTATTCACTGGCCACGAATCCAGCAATGAATCCAACCATTACAATAATCGGACTTCTAATAAATTCTTGAGCAGGCAGAATTATTCTGGATGGATTTAGAAACTTGAGTTAAGATATGCAATTTAAATTTCTTTGATAGGAAATTGTATAAATGCAATCAGTGAGTTTAAATGAGTTTTATTGATCATTAGGAAGCTTTTCTGCTACTTGATGTCATCTGTAAATATGGAAGGAAGCACTGAATATAGATTTGCCTGCTCACATAATTGAATCAGTTAAGATTATTTATAGCAATCAACATTAACTACTCTCTGTGAATAATGAAGAGAGACTCTGAGCTGATGTCAGAAGTTATGCTTATCTCTGGGCCCTATTTTCAGCTGCTGAAGTTGGCCAAAACTTATCAAAGCCATAAGAATTACAAAAAAATAATCCAAGTCACTAGCTATCCATCTTTTTATCTGCTGGTTTTTTTTTTCCCAGTGTACAAGAACATTTGAATGAAGCCTTGTAAATCAGACTTCATCTTCTACTGAAGCTATTCAGATCATTAAGTGAAAACTGATCAGCCAAAGACTCTGCCTACTTCTTGAATGAGAAATTATTCACCATCAAAAGCAATTAAAAAACATGGAAATAGGCAAGGTAAATGTCTAGTGTAAAGAAAAAATCATAGGTAAAGCTCTATGATCCAGCTTCACTCGTAACTTTGTAGCCTAGATATGCAAGCACTCTTGCAGTTACTAGTCCAGACTCCTTTTCAGTGAGAAAGTCCTGCTTCTCGTGCTATGATCTGCCATCGACTTGTAGAAGAGTATCTAGCAGATATGGTGTTCTAATACATAAACCACTTCTACGTGCTCTGGAAACAGTATTGAGCTAGGAATTAAAAGAATATTCCCAATCTGACCACTCAGTTCTGCCTATCATCACAAGCAATCAACTGAGTTTCGTTTTGTCTTGCTGAATTGGTAACATAAGTACAAGAAGCCTCCCACACTTGGATGACTGCCTTAGATGTTAAAGACATGTTTTTCATGATTCTGCTCCATGAACTGGATAAAGCACAGTTTGCTTTTATCTATATTTCAGTAGGTCTCCACACACTCTCTGGCTGTTGCTCACAATGCCTTGGCCAAAGTCTTAACAAAAATCCCCATTTTGCCTGATATCACACTGTATTAATATATTGAATACATTCTGCCAGGGTGAGATGATAAAGAAAAGGTGAAAGAAACAATGTAAAAATCAGGGACATGTGAATTGGGACTGGAAGTTCCAGAAACAAAGTGCCAGGGATCATCACAAGAGGTAAAATACCTTGGAGTCAGCTGGATTAAAAGAGCTGCTTCTGTCCCTGCAGATACCCTGGAAAAGATGGAGCATGGATAGGATCCCACCACTGTGAAAGAGGTACAGGAGATTTTGGGAACTTTAGGCATTTGGCACAAACATATTCCTGTTTTGACTTGTCCCTTATATAATTAGTTAAAAAAATTGTTAAAAAAGGGAAAATAGTGGGAATGGACTGAAAAACATACAAATGCACTGGAGTTATTAACAGAAAAATGAGAATATTCCCCTAGCTTGGTCCTATCCATGCGACTGATCCTGTCCATGTAGATTCAGTGAACATGGCTTCCACTGCAACCTACAGCAGAAGGGACAGAAAGGACAGAAAAGCCAATAGAATTTAGCACTCACTCTTTCAACAATACTGAAATAAGGTATTCAAATCTTAGAATCATAGAATCATAGAATAGCTAGGGTCGGAAAGGACCTTAAGATCATCTAGTTCCAACCCCGCTGACATGGGCAGTTACACCTCACACTAAACCATTTGACCCAAGGCTTCGTCCAACCTGGCCAAGGATGGAGCACCCACAACCTCCCTGGGCAACCGATTCCAGTGCCTCACCACCCTAACAGGAAAGAATTTCCTCCTTATATCCAATCTAAACTTCCCCTCTTTAAGCTTTAACTCATTACCCCTTGTCCTGTCACTACAGTCCCTGACGAAGAGTCCCTCCCCAGCATCCCTATAGGCCCCCTTCAGGTACTGGAAGGCTGCTATGAGGTCTCCACGCAGCCTTCTCTTCTCCAGGCTGAACAGCCCCAACTTTCTCAGCCTGTCTTCATACGGGAGGTGCTCCAGTCCCCTGATCACCCTTGTGGCCCTCCTCTGGACTTGTTCCAACAGTTCCATGTCCTTTTTATGTTGAGGACACCAGAACTGCACACAATGCTCCAAGTGAGGTCCCATAACAGCAGAGTAGAGGGGCAGGATCACCTCCTTCGACCTGCTGGTCATGTTCCTTTTGATGCAGCCCAGGATACAGCTGGCTTTCTAGGCTGCAAGTACACACTGAAGCCGGCTCATGTTCATTTTCTCATCGAGCAACACCCCCAAGTCCTTCTCCACAGGGCTGCTCTGAATCTCTTCTCTGCCCAACCTATAGCTGTGCCTGGGATTGCTCCGACCCAGTGTAGGACCTTGCACTTCTCATGGTTGACCTTCATAAGGTTGACATCAGCTCACCTCACAACCGTGTCGAGGTCCCTCTGGATGGCATCCCTTCCCTCCAGCATATCAACCAGACCACACAGCTTGGTGTCATCGGCAAACTTGCTGAGGGCGCACTCAATCCCACTGTCCATGTCAGCAACAAAGATGTTAAACAAGACCGGTCCCAACACCGATCCCTGAGGGACACCACTCGTTACTGGTCTCCAGCTGGACATTGAGCCATTGACCACAACTCTTTGTGTGCGGCCATCCAGCCAGTTCTTTATCTACCGAGTGGTCCATCCATCAAATTGATATCTCTCCAATTTAGAGAGAAGGATGTGGTGTGGGACAGTGTCAAACGCTTTGCACAAGTCCAGGTAGATGACATCAACTGCTTTACCCATGTCCATCAGTTCCGTAGCCCCATCATAGAAGGCCACCAAATTGGTCAGGCAGGATTTCCCCTTAGTGAAGCCATGCTGGCTGTCACCAAGCACCTTGTTGTTTTTCATGTGCCTTAGCATGCCATTCAGGAGAATCTGCTCCAAGTTTTGCCGGACACAGAGGTGAGACAGACTGGTCTGTAATTCCCCGGGTCTTCCATTTTCCCCTTCTTGAAAATGGGGTTATATCTCCCCTTTTCTAGTCATCGAGAACTCCACCTGACTGCCATGATTTTTCAAATATGATGGCCAGTGGCTTAGAAACTTCATTTGCCAGCTCCTTCAGTACCAGCGGATGGATTTCATCAGGTCCCACGGACTTGTGTGCATTCAGATTTTTAAGATGGTCTCGAACCAGATCCTCTCCTACAGTGGGCCCATGGTCTTCATTCTCACAGTCCCTGCGTCTACCTTCCTAGATTGGGTGGTGCAGTCAGAACCTTTGCCAGTGAAGACCGAGGCAAATAAGACATTCAGAACCTCAGCCTTCTCCAAATCCTGTGTAGCCAGTTCTCCCGAGAGCTTCCTCAGGGGGCCTGTGTTGTCCCTAGTCTGTTTTTATTTGCTACATACCTGTAGAATCCCTTCCTGTTATCCTTAACATCCCTAGCTAAGTTTAATTCTAACTGGGCCTTAGCTTTCCTAACCTGGTCGCTAGCTTCCCGGACAACATCCCTGTATTCTTCCCAGGCCGCCTGTCCTTGCTTCCTTGCTGTCCCTGTTGCCGGCAGTAAAGCAAGCAGAACAAATAACGAGGGAACAGAATGTGACTTTTAGGGGACATTTTTGTCTCCTAGATGTAGTCCTCAAAGGTACAACTCCACATGCAGGTATTGCTCAGAAACCTACAGTCTGTAAATGATATGCTTATTTGGAAGGCATTAATGAAATCGTGCCAGTTACTGAAGGTAGAATTTAGGTACCTAAGCTACAGAAAGACATAGATTGCACACTGTTGTTTCAACCAACACCAAGTAAGCCCTCCTTGATTCATGAGGCACCTTCACAGAAAAAGGAGAGTGTCCGCAAGGGAGTATGGTTTACTGATGCATCATTTTACAGACAAGACAATGAATGCCAGTATAAAGCATTAGAGGTGGTGACAGGGGAAAGGTTAAGTGAAATATGCAAAGGGAGTGCACAAGTACGGGAACTCGGAGCAGTTCTACTAGCTGCACAACATGGAGCTAACCATATTTACACCGAGTCATATGCTGTTTTCAGAGGAGCCATTGAATAGATAGGCTACTGGGCAGCCAATGTCTGGCAGGTGAGCAGAGTCCCAGTCTGGCAAACTGACAGGTGGAAGAAACTGTTATGAATAGGAAAACAGAAGGCATTGGATAGTGGCTGGGTTAAAGGGCATGATTAGTCTAATTCAATCACTGCTCAATTTAACCAACAGCTAGATAGCGTTACACACCAGCAGAAGATTGATATTATAAGTGATGACCAAGAATGGGAGCACCTGCTTGAATGGTTACATGATAAGTAAGGCCACAAAGGGTGAGCCGACTTATATGAGGAAGGCATTGCTTGAGGATGGCCTGTGTCAGTTAAACTATGTGAGCAAGTATTGACTGTCTGTTCACAACATTGACTGCAACTTGACAAGGACCATCACAGTAAAGCATCTCCATGGCGTATTCAGGATAAGAAAACATTGTGGCACCTCCTGGCAAATTGGTTGTATTGGTCGACTGCAGCCATCGGGTGGAAAGAAATTTGTCCTGGTGGGAGTAGAAGCTATCTCTGGTTTTACTATAATAAGTGAACTTACATCTGCAGCTAGAAAAAAGACAGTGAGGGGACCTAAAAAAGGGTTCAGTACATTCCCACTTCCAGAGAAAAAACAGACTGACAATGGGACACACTTTACAGCTACCATAGTACAAGAATGGACCAAAGAGGAAGGGATCTAGTGGATATTCCACACCCCATACTGTCCTCAGGCCAATGTCATAATTGACATTAGAATATATTATACTGACTTTACTAAACCAAGCAACAATGAGAAATCCTGCCGCAAATAGTACCTATGCCTGGCCTAAATTTGTCTGCAGAAGCACTGCACAACAACATCACCTTTTCTAGGCAAGAGAGGACCATCACAAATCATAGAAAGAATCAACACATTCTATCTCTAAAGGGAATTAAAGGAGACATCATTTTGATAGGATGTCAAATGCAAAACAAGACTGAATGCATGACAACAGTCTTCCACACTGTAGCAAGCTATGTTGAGGGAAAAGGTATTGTAAACTATGGGGAAGGGAAGAACTAACCAATGGCTTCTACCAGATAAATTACCTCAGTGGGGAAAATATATTGAAAAAGATCATAGGTGATCATAGATGCACGTGGTGTAGTCCAAAACAATGTTTCATTAGCTCTGAGCTGTATCCAAGCTCAACTATGGATGTAGACAACAGCAGCTGCAATCATAAGAGAAGGTGAAGGGTGTACCTTACCTAGTGAGGTCCAAAAAGTGATCCGGGATAGCACAACTGAATTTGAAAAGAAATTCCAATCCTGGTGTTATTGTGTTATCTAGTCAATTTTACCTATGACCCTATAGACAGCACGGCCTCAGCTTTTTTTTTTTTTTTTTTTTTTTTTTTTTACTATACACATTGCTTTGGTATACACCATATACGCAATTATTGCACTAGGACTAAACCATAATGGGACTATAATCTACCCCCTGCACCACAGAGTATGGGCATGGAAGGATGGAAATGAACGGCAAAGTATTGACGTTGATGCATGCATTGTGTAACAGAAACAGGGATTCATTTGCGAAAGTGATACCATCAGAGCTCAAGACATTTGTCTTGACACTGAGCAGAACATCTGCCATTTCAAAATACACCCAATGAAAACCCAGAGACTGTACTTATATACATCATAAAGGAATGTGCCTGCATGAGAACTTAAGACTTTATATATGTAGATGGCCTTACTGTAGATACAAGTAACCATTCTAATATTGTGTTTGCAATTTTGTTGAGCTTATAGGATGTGATTTCTCTTATTTAGCTCCTGTTATGTCTTATCAGTTGCTAAAATCTAAATACACTGATCAAAGAGCTGCTACCTACACCCATTCAAATTAATCTCATCTTGATAAGGTTACAAATCTTAACCATAGACAATTGCTCTCGTGAAACTTGAGTGAATAAAGTCATGGGGGTGGACTATGTGGGAAAATCTACTGGGGCCGAAAACAGAGAAAACTGGGGTCTAACAGAAGTTGTAGTATTATAGAAACCTTTTTAAGGTAAAATAGAGTTACCACTTTCAGAATGTTTGGTATGCACAGAATCTATTCCACCATGGTTCCTGAGACAACACAACCTGTTATTCTAGAGAAGCAATGGAGACAAGATACTGCAGCCAGGCTCTGTTGTAGTCCCTGCAGGACTGGAAACTTGATGGTACCATACAGCTGATAAGCTGCATAGCAGCTGTCAAACTGAAAATGTAAAAGAAGATGACCATTGTTGAGGTAACAACTGTGGTGAAACCACTTTCCTTAGGTGAACCTTGTTCATAATAAACTCATAATGCTCGGAACAATGTAGATATATTCCAGCTGCTCCAGCCAACGAGCCGGCTTCAATTGGAGCTCGGCTCAGATACCTCTATACAAACACCCATAGCATGGGGAACACACAAGAGGAATTAGAGATGTGTGCATGTCTACGGGGGTATGATATAATAGGCATCACAGAAACATGGTGGGATGGCTCCTATGACTGGAGTGTTGGAATGGAAGGTTACAGGCTCTTTAGAAAAGACAGGCCTGGCAGGTGGGGAGGGGGAGTTGCCCTTTATGTTAGGGATAGGCTGGAGAGTATGGAACTCTGTCTGGGGGCAGGTGAGCAGTTTACAGAGAGTTTGTGGGTCAGGGTTAAAGGGAAAACAGCTGTGGGAGACATTACTGTGGGGATCTGCTACAGGCCGCCTGATCAAGGAGAACCTGTGGATGAAGCACTCTACAGACAGATAGGAAAAGCCTCACGCTCGCAGGCCCTTGTTCTCATGGGGGATTTCAACCACCCTGACATCTGTTGGAACGATGGCACTGCACGGCACAAGCAATCCAGGAGATTCCTCGACTGTGTGGAAGACAACTTCCTTCTGCAAGTAATAGAGGAGCCGACAAGGAGAGGTGCCATGCTTGACCTTGTGCTCACCAACAGGGAAGGGCTTGTTGAGAATGTGGTACTCCGGGGCAGCCTTGGATGCAGGGATCACGAGATGGTCGAATTTGAGATCCCCAGGAGAGTGAGAAGAGCGTGTAGCAAGCTCACTGCCCTGGACTTGAAAAGAGCAGACTTTGGCCTCTTCAGGAACCTGCTTAGTAAGGTTCCATGGGGTATAGCCCTGGAGGGCAGGGGGGCCCAAGACTCTTGGTTGATATTCAAGGATCACCTGCTACAAGCTCAGGAGTGCTGCATCCCAACTAGAAGGAAGTGCAGCAGGAGGGCCAGGAGACCTCCTTGGATGGATAAGGAGCTGCTGAGGAAAATTCAAGGGAAAAAAAGAGGCTTATAAAAAATGGAAGCAAGGACAGGCAGCCTGGGTAGAGCACAGGGATGTTGTCCGGGAAGCTAGGGACCAGGTTAGGAAGGCTAAGGCCCAGTTAGAATTAAACCTAGCCAGGGATGTTAAGGATAACAGGAAGGGATTCTACAGGTACGTAGCAAACAAAAAACAGACTAGGGACAAAATAGGCCCCCTGAGGAAGCTCTCGGGAGAACTGGCTACACAGGATTTGGAGAAGGCTGAGGTTCTGAATGACTTCTTCGCCTCGGTCTTCACTGGCAAAGGCTCTGACTGCACCAGCGAGTTCTTAGAAGGTAGACGCAGGGACTGTGAGAATGAAGGCCTTGGGCCCACTGTAGGAGAGGATCTGGTTCGAGACCATCTTAAAAATCTGAATGCGAACAAGTCCGTGGGACCTGATGGAATCCATCCGCGGGTCCTGAAGGAGCTGGCGAATGAAGTTGCTAAGCCACTGGCCATCGTATTTGAAAAATCATGGCAGTCAGGTGAAGTTCCCAACGACTGGAAAAAGGGAAATATAACCCACATTTTCAAGAAGGGGAAAATGGAAGACCCGGGGAATTACAGACCAGTCAGTCTCACCTCTGTGTCCGGCAAAATCTTGGAGCACATTCTCCTGGACAGCATGCTAAGGCACATGAAAAACAACAAGGTGCTTGGTGACAGCCAGCATGGCTTCACTAAGGGGAAATCCTGCCTGAACAATTTGGTGGCCTTCTATGATGGGGCTATGGAACTGATGGACATGGGTAAAGCAGTTGATGTCATCTACCTGGACTTGTGCAAAGCGTTTGACACTGTCCCACACCACATCCTTCTCTCTAAATTGGAGAGATATCAATTTGATGGATGGACCACTCGGTAGATAAAGAACTGGCTGGATGGCCTCACACAAAGAGTTGTGGTCAATGGCTCAATGTCCAGCTGGAGACCAGTAACGAGTGGTGTCCCTCAGGAATCGGTGTTGGGACCGGTCTTGTTTAACATCTTTGTTGCTGACATGGACAGTGGGATTGAGTGCGCCCTCAGCAAGTTTGCCGATGACACCAAGCTGTGTGGTCCAGTTGATATGCTGGAGGGAAGGGATGCCATCCAGAGGGACCTTGACACGGTTGTGAGGTGGGCTGATGCCAACCTTATGAAGTTCAACCACGACAAGTGCAAGGTCCTACACCTGGGTCGGAGCAATCCTAGGCACAGCTACAGACTGGGCAGAGAAGAGATTCAGAGCGGCCCTGCAGAGAAGGACTTGGGGGTGCTGGTCGATGAGAAAATGAACATGAGCCGGCTTCAGTGTGTACTTGCAGCCTAGAAAGCCAGCCGTATCCTGGGCTGCATCTAAAGGAGCGTGACCAGCAGGTCGAAGGAGGTGATCCTGCCCCTCTACTCTGCTCTCGTGAGACCTCACCTGGAGTATTGTGTGCAGTTCTGGTGTCCTCAACATAAAAAGGACATGGAACTGTTGGAACAAGTCCAGAGGAGGGCCACAAGGGTGATCAGGGGACTGGAGCACCTCCCGTATGAAGATAGGCTGAGGAAGTTGGGGCTGTTCAGCCTGGAGAAGAGAAGGCTGCGTGGAGACCTCATAGCAGCCTTCCAGTATCTGAAGGGGGCCTATAGGGATGCTGGGGAGGGACTCTTCGTCAGGGACTATAGTGACAGGACAAGGGGTAACGGGTTAAAACTTAAAGAGGGGAAGTTTAGATTGGATATAAGGAGGAAATTCTTTCCTGTTAGGGTGGTGAGACACTGGAATCGGTTGTAAGTGCTCCATCCCTGGCGGTGTTCAAGGCCAGGTTGGATGAAGCCTTATGTGGGATAGTTTAGTGTGAGGTGTCCCTGCCCATGGCAGGGGTTTGGAACTAGATGATCTTGAGGTCCTTTCCAACCCTAACTATTCTATGATTCTATGATTCTATCATAATACTACCACACATCTCCATCCCAAAATTATCTATCTTCAAGGTATAAACACCCCTCACAGGGCATGTGCTTTATACTTTTTATCAGCTATATCTTTAAATGAGAAGTGAAATAATTTTACACCAATCAGTAATAAAACAATGTATGACTGGAGTCACTCAAGCTCCTCCTGAAGTTAAAGAAAAGTATATAAGTGAATGAGATAGGGAGGAGTTAGGGAAGACCCTGTTATAACTTCTGGGATCAGTCAGCAGGCTGAACCTGTGTTCTCCCGCATAAGGATGCCTACTGGGTAAGAACTTTATCTTATTAACCCTAAATAACTAACTCACACTAGCTTTTATTAGTGATTATAGTCTGGTTATGTATCACTTCAAGCTTGTTTGGCAGACAGTCCCTATCACTGGTAATTGTGAACTTTCATTTGTCATGATTTAAAATTAATAAAAACATGTTATTCTACATACTGTTAGTCCTTTGAGGATGCTTGATTTTAGCTTTAATGTTTTAATAATTAGAAAGCAGACTTCATGTTGCACTCTGCTATCTCCTCATCAGTTTCTTATGTATATCAAATACTTTTAAGCAATAGTCTTCAAGCTTTTTGTTATGACCCTTTTCAGCTATTATCCTGGCAAAGAACTGACCTTCTGAATGTGGGTTACAATGACTCTACTTTCCTTAGATATCGAACACCAGTCTTTTAGATCACTAAACACTGTAGGTCCACGGACTCACTCATAGTACATGGGTCACTGACTGCAAAAAGCACTGCTCAAAAAACTCAGTCCTTTTACTGCAGGCATGAAGTAATGAAACATTAGTACTATAGTAGGATTATTAAATTCATATTGAAATGGCTCAGTTGTACCATCTTATGTCTCTTGGTACCACTGTGTAGTTGAAGTATGATTTTAAGAGTTTATTAGTATAATTGAAAATTCAGCAGATTCTTTGGAACTTTATTTAAAGAATAAATATACATGGGGAGATCTAGGTAGAAGAAACTTCCTCTTGTGCAAGGGTGGGCTGAAACTGTTTTAATACTCCTCAACATGTTAGATGTTAGAGGAAGGGCAAACTGTTCTGGGTCATATGGTAAATCCACATCATAAACAGAGCCTTTATGAAAAGTAGTAGTCTTTGACATCTAATTTTGGTTTGGGGTCTTGGTTTTGTTTGGGTTTTTTCCTTTAAACTCAAAATGTTTGCAGTATGGCTCATTTTAATGAGATTCCCTGATAGCTTTTGAATTCCTGTGTCCTTTCACATAGTTGCTGTCTTTTAATCTAAAATACAGACTGCGGATTTCCTGTGCTGCTGAATTTTTGTGGGCTAAGAACCACCACAACACTATTCAATGTGCATATTTTTGTGGATGTGTCTGGATTTACACTTGGTAAAGATAATGCTGTTGTTCTATCTATCTCAACTCTTCTGTACCAGAGAAAGAATTTGCAAGGCAAAAAAAGTTGAGTGAAATTTTCCATTGACTTTTAAAAACTACTGAAGAGTGAGATGTTTAACCCAAAATAAATGAGATTTTTGCAATAACAAAATTTCTTGGTTTCCTAATTCCTTTCAAGTCTGCCATTGTATCTGTTATTCTTCATATCATTTTGGCTTTTTTTTTTTATTTTTTTTTTTAATCTATTCCTACCTCGCTACATGTCCTCCATTGTGCAGTCTCACTTTTTTCCTTTACTGGTATACCTATCCTTCCTTGCACTCCCTTTACTCAATTTACCAAGGTAATTCTGTTGTCTTGGAATTTCTTATGCTCCCTCCTCTACCAATTGGGTATTTTCTTTTAGCTTTCCCAGGAAGTGTTTGCTCTTATAGTTGTTTTCACATTCATTTTCCAATAGCCAGCTCTTAATCTATCCAGTCCTTGAAGCAGACAATGTGTTTATCATGATTCTTTCTCCCATGAAATATGCAGCAGAAACCTATGACTATGGAACTGAATAAGGTGTTCTGAATGTGGTGAAAGCACAAATAGTGCAGTGAACAGTGAGTAAATCATCTGTTTTTCTGGTGCTTGCTGGCAGAGTGAGGTGGCTTTGCAGGTCAGATCCAGTAGGATGGCCAAAGGAAATAAAATGAAAACTCATAAATAAAATGAGAAAGACTGAGGATGTCATGACGTGGAAACAAACTTGAACTCTATTTCCTTGCAAATATGCGTGTGTGCCACTGGATCAGAATTGAGACTGCGAAGATTCTTCTTCCACAGTTAGTGAAAGGGGCAAGTTAGCTGACATGAATGCCATGTAATTAATAAAATGTGACATATAAAAATTAGAAGACATATATGATGAACTAGAAACCTGGAAGAAATTGTACTATAAGTAGCAGAGAGCCTTCTAATGAAATGTATGCAAACAGGACAATTATTCCTCTATTTTCCCAGATGTTTGAATCAATGTTTCAATATGAAATTTTTAATAAACAAGTGTTAAAACTCCTGGAAATTACTAAGATTTCTCTACCTCAGATATCGACAAACTTCACATTTAATTTCTAGATTATTTTTTCTTTTAAAGGAAAAATGCTTTTATCCTTATCAGTACTTATAATCTTTCCCAAACACCTTGTAAACTAATAGTTCATTGGGTAAATGGTTGAAATAAATTTCATTTGTTCCCCACCCACAGCAATCTACTGGAAAATTTCTCCTCACTATATTTTTTCTGACAGATTCAAGCACCAAAACAATGTATAGGAAGTAATGGGGCATAGCCCAAGTCTGGAATGAAAATTAGCAAATCAGAAGTGAATATTGCTTGAAGTCAGTTTCTGTTGGGCTCATTTTTCCTGGATGTGTAAGGAAAGATGACAAGCAAAACTGCTTTCCTCACAGATCTCTGGGTGAACCTCAATGAGATGGACACATGAAGGAACAAACAAAAAAACAAATTTTAATGATGGGCTTATCACATTTTATTTGAGCTAACATGGAAGGTACACAGTAGCTTCAGGGTAAGTAAATAGCATTTCATACAGAATACTTCATTTAAGCAGATTCTGAAGGATAACTAAACAGTTTAGTAAAGCAACAATAATAGATAACGGCATTTTATGCCAGGTTATAGGTCCAAAGCAACATATCACCGATACGTATTAGAGTAACACTTTATTTATTACATACCTTTTAGAAGTTGTCATCTTCCTTATTTCTTACTAAAGAAATATCAGCAGGCTAACTTTTCTATGCAGCCTCAGTACCATTAGCAATGGCAGATTGAAGCTGGAAAGCAAATTACATTTGTTCTCCTTGTGGCAATCCTTTGAGAACAGAAATGTGACAGAGAAGTATGACACCACCTGTTTTATCCCACACAGGAATCAGGAAGGCTGTCATATAGCTCCCTTACTCTGCAGTAGAAGCATGTAGGAAAATTCTATTTGTATATAAAGAAGAAAGATGTGTGATCTCAGAATGTAACTGCGGACAGATTTTTTTATTATTATTATTAGATACTGGGATAGAAGAAATAACAGACATACGATGACTAAGAAAATTTCAGCATTCAAACAGTAACTTTTATTTTGTTCATATTCAAGTTAATTAGGCATCTTTTTAATAGGCAAGCATTTTGATTTCAGAGTTACTGCATAGTCAAATACCCCATGCAGAAGGTACCAAGAGCTGCGTGAAGCACTGACACATCTGTGTGTTGTTCTTGGGCAGCATAAATCAAGCTCTAGCTTCTGCAATGCTAATTCATTAGTAGAAAACAGAAACAGAGTTATAACTGTTAAAAGTAATTATTAATTATAATCTCAGAGTAAAAGCTTGAGTCATGCAGATCTGTTGCACACACTTAGCTTTAACCCCCTGATGTCAACGAGACCACTCAAATGCTTAATGTGAAGCCTGAACAGGGCAACAAATCAATGTGTTTATTTTAACGTACCAAAACGCCAACGTATTCCACAAAATCTGATCAAATATAAACCAAGTCTAAGACTGCCAATATTCTAGTTTACATGTCTTATATAAAACTTTTTTCCCATGTTTAAGAATGCAAGCCACTGACTGCTCATTCAAAATTACAAAAATTATAGTAATGTCTATTGAGATTGCATAGCTTCTTTAGGATTCTTTGGGATTGTTTTTATCTTTGCTATGTAATCCTTAAGAGACTTAAAACTCTAAAGATGCCACAGACCTGGCCCAAAATAATTGAATAAGTATCTTCTTGAATAAAGGAATTTGTTTTGTGGTGTTTCATTAAGCTGCAACATCAGATTCCTGGTTCTTGGTTTCATAGAATCATAGAATAGTTAGGGTTGGAAAGGACCTAAAGATCATCTAGTTCCAACCACCCTGCCATGGACAGGGACACCTCACACTAAACCATCCCACACAAGTCTTCATCCAACCTGGCCATGAACACCGCAAGGGAGGGAGCACTCACAACCTCCCTGGGCAACCGATTCCAGTGTCTCACCACCGCATTCAGATTTTGAAGATGGTCTCGAACCAGATCCTCTCCTACAGTGGGCCCAAGGTCTTCATTCTCACAGTCCCTGCGTCTACCTTCTAAGAACTCGCTGGTGCAGTCAGAGCCTTTGCCAGTGAAGACCGAGGCGAAGAAGTCATTCAGAACCTCAGCCTTCTCCAAATCCTGTGTAGCCAGTTCTCCCGAGAGCTTCATCAGGGGGCCTATTTTGTCCCTAGTCTGTTTTTTGTTTGCTATGTACCTGTAGAATCCCTTCCTGTTATCCTTAACATCCCTGGCTAGGTTTAATTCTAACTGGGCCTTAGCCTTCCTAACCTGGTTCCTAGCTTCCCGGACAACATCCCTGTACTCTACCCAGGCTGCCTGTCCTTGCTTCCATTTTTTATAAGCCTCTTTTTAACCTTGAATTTTCCTCAGCAGCTCCTTATCCATCCAAGGAGGTCTCCTGGCCCTCCTGCTGCACTTCCTTCTAGTTGGGATGCAGCACTCCTGAGCTTGTAGCAGGTGATCCTTGAATATCAACCAACAGTCTTGGGCCCCCCTGCCCTCCAGGGCTATACCCCATGGAACCTTACTAAGCAGGCTCCTGAAGAGGCCAAAGTCTGCTCTTTTCAAGTCCAGGGCAGTGAGCTTGCTACACGCTCTTCTCACTCTCCTGGGGATCTCAAATTCGACCATCTCGTGATCGCTGCATCCAAGGCTGCCCCAGAGTACCACATTCTCAACAAGCCCTTCCCTGTTGGTGAGCACAAGGTCAAGCATGGCACCTCTCCTTGTCGGCTCCTCTATTACTTGCAGAAGGAAGTTGTCTTCCACACAGTCGAGGAATCTCCTGGATTGCTTGTGCCGTGCAGTGCCATCGTTCCAACAGATGTCAGGGTGGTTGAAATCCCCCATGAGAACAAGGGCCTGCGAGCGTGAGGCTTTTCCTATCTGTCTGTAGAGTGCTTCATCCACAGGTTCTCCTTGATCAGGCGGCCTGTAACAGATTCCCACAGTAATGTCTCCCACGGCTGTTTTCCCTTTAACCCTGACCCACAAACTCTCTGTAAACTGCTCACCTGCCCCCAGACAGAGTTCCATACTCTCCAGCCTATCCCTAACATAAAGGGCAACTCATTGTTCCGAGCATTTATTATAGGTGCTGGCAACTGACTGGGTGTGTTGGGATGGAATGATGCCCCCCTCCCCCAACACATCTAGTTTAAAGCCTCCTTGACCAGTCTGGCTAGCCTCCTACCAAAACTGTACTTCCCTTTCTTTACCAGAGCAGCTCCACCAGCCCCCAGTAGATCTGGCTTACTAACTTCAGTCTTATGTTCAAGACACCCAAACCCCTGACTATGACACCACCCTTTTAACCATCTATTGACCTGGCCAATCCTCCTAGCTTTTTCTTGGTCCTCCCCTGTGTCCTGGAGAATTGACAAAAAGACTATCTGAGCACTGGAGCCCCTAACCACCTCTCCCAGGGCTCTGTAGTCTTTCTTTATGGTCCCCAGTCTACTACTATTTATATCCCTAGCACCCACATGGATCACCAGGAGCGGGTAATAGTCCGTGGAACTTACTAGAGCAGGTAGCCTCTCTGTAACGTCCCTGATCCGTGCCCCTGGTAGGCAGCACACCTCCCTCGAGACGGGGTCAGGCCGACAGACGAGTGCTTCTGTCCCTTTCAAAGTAGAGTCCCCTACTACTACGACCCGCCGCTTTTTCTTTGTAGCGCCAGTAGAGATCTTAACCCGTGCATAATCCGGCTGTTTGTGGTGCAAGTGCGTTTCCTCGTTAGTCTCCTGCAGGACAGCAAAGCGGTTCTGCGTGGGGACAACAGATTTAGGAGGAAGCTCCTTGCTTTTAATTGTCCTTTTCCTCCTTCTTCTGTTATTTTTCTTTGTCACCAATTCCCAGTTTCCCGGGTTGGTGGCCTCCTTCTTTCCTTCATGAGCTGGAGGGGAAGCTTGAGGCCCCCGCACAGTACGGGGCTGGAGCAAGCAGCCCCGCTTCCTCTCAGCTACCCTGACATTTTGCAGCCCGCTAATAGCATTCCGCAGCTCAGCCCCTGCTGCAGGAGGGCCTCCACCAGGGAGCACCGAGCGCAGCCCTGCCCATCGTGCTCCTTTCCCTCACCAGACCAGTGCAGGCACTCCCTGCACTCCGAGCTCTGCAGTGCAGCCTCCCCTCTCATCGGCTCTGTCTGGGTGCCTACGCTGGCCACCGCCGGGGCAGCCAGAGCAGAGCTCCCAGAGTGGGCCCTGCCCATACGACGGGTGCTCACCATCCCGCTCGCCTGCCCGCGCGAACTGCCTCGCCGCGCTCCTGGTCGCTCGCGCTCCCTGGGGCAGGTTTTTACCCACTCAGGGTTGGTGCTGCTGCTCCTGGCTCCGGCCCCTGTGAGTCCCTGCTCGCGTCCGCGGAGCTGCCGGCTCCTGGGGGGGTCCTGTCGAGGACTTGAGGCTCCCTCGGTAGCTCTGGCCGCTCTGAGTTGAGGCTCCTGGACGCTGATCTCTCCCCGGCTCCGGTGATAAAGGCGTCCTCTCTCGAGCTACTCACCTCGGCAACAGGTATTCTCAATACAGTTGAATGAAGCATTTCAGGACCAGCATTTATTTGAAAGCGGTTCTTCACCCAAAAAAAAGGCATAATCCTTTAATTGATGTTTATTAGTTTTGTTTGGCTTTCTGTACAAAGTACTGTCACTACTAAGCATTGTATCCTTTCTCAATTTGCATTGGATGCTTAAATTCTGGAATGTTCCTTTCAAACACCAAACTTGATGAGCCTCTATAATATTCTGGAACAGGTTGCCCAGGGGGGTTGTGGAGTCTCCTACACTGGAGATATTCAAGGCCCGCCTGGACAAGTTCCTGTGTGATGTACTGTAGGTTACCCTGCTCTTGCAGGGGGGTTGGACTAGATGATCTTTTAGGTCCCTTCCAACCCTTGGGATTCTGTGATTCATGTAGTAGCACAGGGACAATGCCAAGAATACATGATGGCAATCAGGAAAAAAATTAAAATATAACTAAGGTTAATTTTATATTAGAGAACAGATTCTGTAGTGAAACTGAAATATTATAGCAGAGCAAAACTTAAGAAAATATAGCAGAATTTAAAGTAAGAGTGGACATAGGATGCACATATTTTATCAGAGTTTAATAACAACCATGATTTATATGTGAATGACGTTAATTTTATATCGTTGGAAGTCTGCATATCAAATTTAGATAGCTTCTTTAAATATGTTCTGTAGCTTAGAAATAAAGTTATAGATTTACTGTTTCAATGACTAGCTTGAAATTCCATAGTTAGAAATCAGTCAAAATGATTATGGTGGTTTCTGCTGGCCTTGAAGATGCAAGAAATCTACAGTCATCTTGAAAATAGAAATAATTTAGTCACTGTCAATATAATTCTCTACCAGTGGCAAATACTGAAGGCCTCCAATCTATGAAGAGCAAAATTATTATCTTGGAGAATATTAAATTCTATTATTATTTATTGAAACAAGCAAAGGGTAAAAGTTAAAAGTGATATTTGTATTTAAATGCAAATGGTAATTATGCATTTTAATTGCTGAGCTGTTCACAACAGCATTAATTTTTTTTTTTTTTTTAATAGCATTTTAATGGAATAAAACCAGGTAGTCCTTTTCTGTGTATTCTTCTGCCTATTCATTTTAGGCACCTAACAAACGATCCCCAATATTATTACCTTATGATTCTTAACTAGGTCTATGTACAGCACCAAAGGTCTTTTTCTTCTGTGCAGCCTCAATGAAACT
Organism: Lathamus discolor; assembly: GCF_037157495.1. Lineage (NCBI taxonomy): Eukaryota > Metazoa > Chordata > Aves > Psittaciformes > Psittacidae > Lathamus > Lathamus discolor. Next base: position 131,633,306 of record NC_088885.1, on the reverse strand, counting down.
GTTCAGGTTCCTTTCACCTCACTTTTTAAGTGAGTTTGGAGTCACATTACTTTGTTTTACATAGACATTCACTGAGAATCCAGAATTGGCTCATAGAGTTTCACCCCTGTGTTGTTAGAGTGTCTAGTTAAAAAAGAAACTGAATTTTCAAGTAACATTTTATTGACAGCATAAGTTTATGGTGTAGCAAAGGTTTTGGTATAGGTTTGCTCTAGATATATCTGGAGCCCCAGATGGAGTTTCAGATGGGACGTCCCTTATCTTCCAGTAGGAAGATTTAATATAAAACAGCAGTATAAATACAACTTTAATTACAATTACTTCTCTGTAACTTCTATTTAGCAATACAAAACAAGCAGGAAATGGTAACCATTAACCCAAGTTGCTTTAGGAGTGACATATGCTTGCTGAGAATCATTAAATCAGCAGGACTCGCTGTTTTGTGTTGAAAGTAGAACCACATCTTGAAAGTCAAAAGAAAAAAAATAAATTAGATATTAGGTGAAGTAGGACCTCTCAAATTTAGGAGATCATTTTGTTTTCATGTCTGTCATTTATGTGAAATTACAATTGTGTGCTAAAGTTCATACCATGATTCATTACCAATTCGAATGATTTTTTTTCAATGAAGTATATTCTAGCTTTGCACAAAGTTATTCATCCTGATTAAATTCAACATTTTGATTATTTCACATTCATATGTGCAGACATTCAATTCATACATGTTGTTCTGATTGCTTAATAGCACAAGAAAATGCTGAGATCAACCTTATTCTCTCAAGCTTGCAAGAATAAAAGAGTCAAGAGGCTTATTTATTAAAAGTTCTTTATCTTGGGCATATCTACAATGCTGGTTTTCATATCAATCACACCTAATTCTTTTTTCACATCAAGACCATTAAGTTTCCCAAATCGTGCTTGAGTCCTGAATCTACTTAAATCAGATGGTTTTAAAATGTGCTCTTGCTATGCACTTTCTTTGAAAGCATATTCTAAACAAACTCATAAACTGCACAGAGTAAACCTTTCAAAACTGCTCAGCTCACAGCTCTTCCATTAGTGTTACTGTCAAATATATGAAATGAAAACCACACAAATCCTTTCTGTTGCTGTATCAGGTGTCAGATATTGTCCTGCTAGTTAATCTCTGAAAGTAAGAGGGAAGCTTAATAAAACTATAACTAGAACCCTTTGACATGAATCCTGCTGTTACCTGTGGATTATAATGTAATCCCATTATGGTCTTTCAATATCCTTTATCTAACATGAAAGTGATGTCTTAAAAGCCTTCTCGTATTTGAATGGCAGTGTGCAGGATTTGGTTCTGTTGTTAGAGAATGCAACTTATCTCTATGGTGAAATGTAGGTAATCCTGAGACCAGTTGTTTTTTTGTTTTTTTTGGTTTTTTTTTTATTAATACTATTTTCAATCTTTGTTTTGGAAAACATTTAGATTGTCATTCTCAAGCAAGTATGGCCACATCTGCTTGAAGGTTCTCTCTTTGACAGCATAGCACTCAGCTTTTGGTGATCATAGGCTGAGTAAAATGTTGGTCAGTAGCCAGACTGGCTCAGGGTATAGTCGTCTTGTCCTGAGTGATGTTGTATCTGCCGTGTTCTCCCTCTTGAGAGCACTCCCCTTTCCTCTGCCTTTTTTTATGAATAGAGCAACTGTGGTATTTTGCTAACTTTTTCTATGTAAAGAATCTTTGCATGTCCTGTGGGCTGTATACGGGCATAATAAGTGAGAAAATGGATAATAATATAAGACATAGTTTTTATTCATTTCCAGTACCTTTTTGTGCTAGTCATGAGTAGAGGAAATAAAAGTGACAGCTCTGAAATCAAAATTGGCCTTTAATATTTGTCTTGAGTCTCATCAGGCAGGGATAAGGATGATATGAAAGGATGATGCAAGAAAAGCATAGTTACGGTTTTCCTGTAAAATTAGCAGCCTTGTTGTTTCCCTTTACTTCATTCTACCACATTCTTGGATACTCTATAGAGAACTCAATGATTATATGAATCAAAAAATCAAGTACATGTTTCAATTCACTGTTGCATTCACTATTTATTTTATATTTCTCCAGTCTTTCATTATTGTAGTCCATAACATGGACAAAATAAAAATTTATATTTTCAAGCTAAAGTTGCTTAGAATAACGAATAATAATAACAAAGCTTTCTGTACAACAGAAAATCAGCTTCTAATAATTGCAATGACTGGTGTCTGCCACTGCCCAAACCATATCAATTATAATGCAGCTTAGTCTCAAGCGGCCTGAGAGAAATACTAACTCTTTCCAAATAATTCCGTATAATTATGCCTCTCCCTGAAATATCTAATTCTTCTAGGATACCCAGTGTTTGCTTAAAAAATGAGTTTCTAAACCTATAGATACACTTCTAAGTTATTGCTTACATACTCTGAACCTCAACTTGGTTGCAGATTAAGTTCAAATAAGACATATTTTATATACATAGTATCAATTTCAAGGATGATTGACTTATTGCACAACCTTCCTTTGGTTTATGTTGCCTGTCAGCCTACAGCAAGATCATGGCAGTCAGTGTAGAAGTATCACAGCTTAATCAAGCAAAAATTATCCTTTGCTTTTTCAAGCTGGTGAGGTTACAATAATAAGCTTTGGGGAAATTTACAATAAGCTTTAAAGTATTTAGTTTTGTTATTCTTTATTGGTTGTTCTTTTATTATTTAGAAAGGGCTTTTCTTATTTCCTACTATAGCCTGGACACTCAAACATAAATATACACTTACCTTCTGCTTAGAGAGAAACAGCACAGAAAAAGAAGACAAAAAAGCAAGAATGAAGAAAGAAAGATAAGAAAACCTTGTAATTCCCTGCCCTTCAGCTTAGGAAAGAAGGAAACAAATAGGAAAACGGAATAACCTCAGCTGCTTTGCCTCCTGACTTGGAAAGCCTCAAGAATCTGTTCAGCTTCAACTGCTGACCCTTACAGGAGCTGGAACTAATGAGTTTATTACTCTAGCTACTACTTTTCTGCCTTTCCATCCCAGGGTCAGAACTAGGCTTTCAGGGAGCGTATCACAATAGCACACATATTCTGTTCCTTGAGATGAAGGAAAGGAGAGAGAAAGGGAAAGGGTGAGGGGGGGGGAGAAAATTCACCAGACTGTAAGTATTCCAGGCTTGTGCATGACCTTGGGAAATTAACCAGTGGGACACTCCATGCAGATCTCTCTACTGCCTGTCAGCTGGCTAGGGCAGACATACAACTAAAGATAGCATTGACCTTGCTTCTGTTGTCCCACCTATCATAGAGTAGTTGGGTCAGCAGCTGTAGCTGTGAACAATATCCTGCAGGTTCAGATCCTGGGCTATGATGAGAGCATTAACGAGCACAATGACAGCCCCATCAGCTGCTGCCCTCCTTATCAGGACAGTGTGAAGCTGCTCCAAGGCTTCACCTTCTGCCAGCCTTCAGAATGTACGCAGCTCCTAAGATGAACCTTCTTCAGCTTGGGGAATGGAAAGCTGCCATTTCGGAATAAATCTTGGTTTAATCTTAAACAGAACAAGCAAAATTGAAGTTGCATGGTTCAGTGCATGACCTGGTTTAAAACAGTAATATTTGCAGATATGTTTTGTAAAAGAAGTGATTATCCAATCCACTTCCCATTAAAAAAAGCAAGCAAGCAAGCAAACAAAAACCCACAAACCAACCAACCAAACAACCCCTTCCCCCCCACAAAAAAAGAAAAACAAAACAAAAACAAAAACCCAAACCCCAAAACAAACACTGAAAAAAAACCCACAAAACAAAACCACAAAATCAGAAAAATGAGTTAAGATGGCTGGTTTACATTTTTCAAATATAAAAGTGAGACCTTTGATTCACTTCCAGTGTCAGAAGAGACATCTCAAGTGTTAATAAAGTTAAATAAACTTCCTACTGTTTCAAGTGTGGTTTTCTTTCTGTTGTGGCTGTAGTATAGCTTCTTATAGTAACTGTAGCCTTACACTTATTTTTCTACTCTTAGAACAAGAACAGAACAAAATAAATGCCAGATGAGAATAAGTTATGGAAACTTGGTGTAACTGGTTACTGTATATGAAAAGGAGAAAATATCTTAGATGGAGTCTGCTGGGGATTATTCCAGATCATATCTGTAAACTGTAGAAGATGTACTGAACTTATCCCAGTGTCTTCTGAGTTTCCAATTAAAAAATAGGCTTCCCATGTCCTCAAGATATTATTTCAGAAAATATGGCTCATTGGAGGGTCTATAAAATATGAGCTATTAAAGATACTCAAACAGTTGGGTTCCTATACTCTAGAGAAGACTGAAAGGACATCTGTTAACAACCTTCAAATATATTAAAGTTCTGCAGAGAGGAAAATAATAAACTGCTTTTCTGTGTTTTTGGGAGATAGAACAAAGAGTAATTTGGTAAATTGAAGCAGGGGAGATTTAGCTTTGATATTGGAAACAAGGGTTTAATGATATTCAAATACTGAAACATAACACATGAGAAAGTAGAAGAATCTTCATCACTGAACATTTTTAAAAGGTTTCTCATATATATGTCTGGTTATATTTGGGAGTTGATCAGCAATTAACTCTGTAGCGACAATCTTTTGAGCAAGAGATCAACTGAGTTATTTTTAAAGACATCTTCCAGCCCTATTTTCTATTATCCAAGCTTTCTGCAGTGCTAGAAATAGACTGTAGAAGTCTGCAGATTCCTTAGCTTTCTACATTTTCCATTTGTAATTTCTTAAAAAACCAAGTAACTCCATGTTAGACCAATATCAAGAACTACAGTGGGATCCAACAATATTTGTATCTTATCTGAGGAAGTCTAAATACTGATTCTCCTAGTGCTGCCAACAGTGGAACTGAGGCTATATTTACACAGTGGATTTAGAGTTATGTCCTGATGTCTTGATTCATCGATGACAATGTCAGAGGTAGTTACTGACTGGATATGTGACTGGAGGTTTCTCCCCCCCCAACAGAGATGCAGAACTAGGAAGATGATATTTGATCAGGTCTTGTTCTAAAATTCAACAGCATGCAAGCAGAGACTTGTATCTGAACCAGGAAAAGATCCAATTCTGCAGTATTGAACTGTCTTACAGAAAAACAGGGCTCAGTAAACAGACAAAAAGATGTTCCGAAACTATTTTAAAACTAGGGTCCAGATTACTCATCTTTAAAATTGGGAGATCGTTGCAGGTACAGATAAGTAGCAAAAATATTAGATTCACTAAGAATTCTGCATCATTTTGTTTCTTTTCTGCACTCTCTCTACCCTGTTTTTTCCTAGCTGCTCCCTGTTTAGACTACTTAACTGACAGAATACATTCTAAGATATTAACCGACATTTTTATGTGTGCATAAACACATGTTACAATTTATATTTTGGACGGCAATTGTGTAATTCTGAATTTCCTGAGGAAACTGAGTCAGACTTTTTATGTTGTTCAGATGAGGTGCACTGAATATGTCATTTTCACGTTTTGCTCATTTCATATCAAGCTGTTTCTGAAACAAGACTGACTTTTAATGAAAACTGTACAAGAATTCAATACCCTCGTTAGCCCAATCTTCTTTATTTTGCTTATCGTCATGGTTTAAGTCCAGTCAGTAACTCAACCACGTAGTCTCTCTCTCACTCTCCCCCTTCATGTGCCCCCCCCCCCCGCCCAGCTCCTGGAGGGATGGGGAGGAGAATTGAAAGAATATAACTCCCACAGGTTGAGGTAAGAACAGTCCAGTAACTAACATATGACACAAAACCACTACTGCTACTGCCAGTAATAACAATGATAAGGGAAATAACTAGGGAAGAGAATCCAGCAGCTCACCACCCACCAGCCGATACCCAGCCCGACCCAGCAGTGATCTAGCACTTCCAGGTAACTGCTCCTAGTTTATATAGTGGGCATAACGTGCTGTGGTATGGAATCCCTGTTTGGCTAGTTTGGGTCAGGTGTCCTGTCTCTGCTTCCTCTTGGCTTCCCCTCCTCCCTGGCAGAGCAGGAGACTCAGAAAGTCCTTGGTCAGAGTAAACATTACTGAGCACCAACTAAAAACATTGGTGTTATCAGCGCTGTTCCTAGGCCAAAAGTCAAAACCACAGCACTGTACCAGCTACTAAGGAGAAAAATGACTGCTACTGCTGAACCCAGGACATATATTAAATATGATCTGTTTATCAACGTTTGTAGTTTCTAAACTCATCAAAAAGCATTAAAGTCTGAATATATGTTTCCTTAAATATCTGCTAGACTCCAGGATGTGTGTATTAAAATACAAATTTTTCTTTTCTCAATATATACTACACTTGGGTGGCCTTGAATAATTTTGTAATTTGAAGCAAAAACCTTGACTCAGGTATTTTTTTCCTTTGATATTTACAGGGGTCATCCTTACACAACAACAGATGAAGCTTCATGAGCAGCCTTGACACTGATAACTTTCTTTCCAAGTACATGTAAGGGAGACACTGCTGTCCTGCTTTACAAAGCAGATGCTGGATTGTTTGTTTCTCCTGGTTATTTTAGAAGTATAAATTGCTCAAAAGACAAGAGTTGAATTCTCCCCCTCAGTTCTTGAAACAATGTTTTATTTCCCTCAGGTTGTGGACTTGACCCTTGGGGTATTTCTCTACCTCAGAACTCCCTGAGACTCCACAGTCTTCAAATATTTACCTGGATGTCTACTCTATTTTAAGCAGCACCTCCATAGTCCAGAGGAGCTTTTCAGGTTTGCCTGGCAGATAGTATAAGGTCTGAGTGACACATTAAAGTTTTCTAACAAACTACTTAATTTCAGATTTTCCATTTTATGGCAGTCATATATGCATTTCTGTGACTACAACACAGAGGACTAAGGACTCTTTAAGCATAATTTATATTTTTAGAATAGGAGCGAAGCAAAAATAACCAGGGGATGTAAAAAGTAGTATAGAGAGTGACAAAGAAAGAGTGGGAAGAAATTTTTTATTGAGTCTAAATTCTCTATTTTGTAAGTCCTCCATTAAACAGCTGAACACCTGATTCACCTTGCACCTAGAAACTTCACTTGCTCAGTAAAAGAGATGCATTTTCAAGGTAAATTTAAAACAAGCTTACCTAAACACAGGTATTTGCAAAGGCATATCCCTTCTGTGGCCTCAAAATGCTAACACAGAAATTAGTGAACCCAGGACCGTCAAAAGAACTTGTGAAAGAGCAAGGTCTCTTGTTCCAGACATAGCTTAGAATGTCACAGACATAGCATGAATGTTACAATACATTTTGGCTTCATTGTACGTCTCTGGCTTTCACACTGCAATGTTTCTCCTCTTCTGAAGAAACAGAACATTGAGGTTGATTTCTAGTTTCTGTGCCAGCTAAAATTTACAGAGAAAACCTCAACATTCCTGCTGTATTTTCTGTTGTCAAAGGTTTTTAGCTTAACAGTGAATTCTGCTACCTGACTCTCTGAAAGAGCCACAGACCAACAACCATTTCTGCACAAAAGATGAAAGAAGCGGTTACAAGGCATTCAGATATCCTTCACGTTGCTTTTCTCTGTCACATATGCATGCATACATCAATTTATCTAATTTTTATTCTTTCATTTTGCGTAATTTCAGATGTATTTCATTGTCTGTGAGCCCTTGAAGCATTTTATTCTGACAGGGTATTTGTTTTGATTTATACGTGAGACTGGTTCAGTATGATCCTATATTATGCTAATCTATCAGCAGACTCTTGTCTGACTAATGATGTTGTAACTCAGTGTTATAACAGCTGCTGACATCAATGTTTTTGACTGACTTTGTCTTTCTTTATACAATAATATTAGATTATTGCAGGTAGTAATTACATAATCTAGGTATACAGAAAAAGATGGAAAAGAAACACTGTGCAGGCCTCTGTGTCTTCTGATATACATCGCTGAAAATTTATTTCTCTCTGATTTCATACAGCAAATATTGCAGAAACACAGGTTTCATTTTTAGATCAAAAATTAGTTTTATTGACAAAATATGCTTCAAAGCTGAAGAAGAAAAAAAAAAGAAGAAATAATAGAAAAGCCATGTTTGCATTTTATTTTTCTCACAAGAATCATGAAAATAAATCATTTCCCATATGTAAGTCATTTTTATTTAAAGATTTTTATTTTGTTATTTTTTCCCCCCATTTTGTGATTCAAGGAAAAAAAGGCAAACCTCAAAATCATCTTCCCATACCTCTTCCTTACATGCTAATGTGGACATACTTGAAAGCAAGCAATCTGTAACAAGTTAGAGAAGAAATAATGGTCTATGTTCATTCCTTTTTTTTCCCTTTTCTCTTCCCTTCTTCACATGGTTGTCCAAATATGAAATACTAATGAAAATCTAGGAGTTTTTTAAACTCTACTGCACATAAACTTTCTAAAATCAATTTCCCAAAGACTGCTTTACATCAAATATCGCTGTAAATCTCTGTTTTTAACAGAGGTGGATAAGGTTTGCTGACTACAGTATCCTTACTGAAAGCATATATACAGGAACACTACAGGAAAATTTTGAATTGTGGGTTTTCTTAATACAGCAGGAATGCAGAAGTAATAGAAGCTTCAGTATTCTTGCAAGTTTTGGTCTCAAGGTATTTCTGGCTAATGAGAATTAGGTGAGCTTGAGCAAGCCCCACGTGCAAGCACAATGATAAATATTTAGCTTTTTTTTTTTTTTTTAAAGGTTCAAACATCAATAATCTCATACTACAGGTCTCAGATTGATACAGTCTTGTATGACTTGCCAAGGCAGACAGATAGAAAAGAGCACTTCTCTGTTAGTTAAAAATTAGCATTGAAATATCAGGATACTTAAACAGGGGAACTTTAGATTGGATATAAGGAAGAAGTTCTTTACTGTGAGAGTGGTGAGGCACTGGAATGGGTTGCCCAGGGAAGCTGTAAATGCGCCAGCCTTGGCGGTGTTCAAGGCCAGGTTGGATAGATCCTTGGGTGACATAGTTTAGTGTGAAGTGTTCCTGCCCTTGGAATGGGGGTTAGAACTAGATAATCTTAAGGTCCTTTCCAACCCTAACTATTCTATTATTCTATGGTTCTATATATTAGCAAGTACTGTATTGTGATAGAAACAGGCTAGTAGAGTAGAAAACTTGGTGCCGAGGGCTTGGCATCCACACCACGCATTTCATCTCCCCTCCTGTGTAGCAATTATGCTGGAGTAGCTCTGGACCATTCTGGACAGAATTCCAATAACAGTTGGAGACCACCTTAATGAAGCTCTTCTGATGTACCTTCATCCAAAAGGAATACCTGCTTCAAGGGTACTCCCCAATGCACATGAAGTGGGGTAAGTGGAAAGAATTGGGAGTTTAATTTCCAAAGCTTTCTACTGATCAGAATTAAATTGTTAATGCAGATGCACACTCCACACAGATGTCACATTTTTCAATATTTTCCTACCTTTGCTTCTTCATTTTAAATTCTAGAAGGATTAAAACACTGCAAACACTTTGGGTTTAGTGGATCTTGGATTCAATGTTTATTTCATTTATTTTTCTATTAAGAATGCAAGTGCTTAAGTCCTAAATGAATAGATTAAAAAAATATAAATGCAAACAGATTACTTTGAAATGATTACCAGGTTTGTGCAAAGAGTAGGCAGAAGTAGTATTTTCACAGGGTTTCTTAGTGGGTGATTTCAATGTGAATGTTGAACATCAAAATAATCCCTTAAAAGACCAGTTATCCAATAGCAGAAACATTTGAGAGTCATACAGCACATCATATCAATGATTGGTGACCTACACAGGTTATAAATATACTGTAACTCTCTATTTTGTCTAAAATCTGCTTACTAAAGAATATACCAGAGCCATAGACTGTGGCAAAGAAGCCCATAAATATGAATTTCTGTGATGGATGATGACTCTTTGGAATGAGTTCTTATCCTTTATTAGGACAAAAATCTGCATTTTTAATATCCTCAGTATTTTCCTAGCTAAATTTTGAACACCAAGATGAGAATATATTTCAAAACTGTTTATTTATTTATTTTTAAAACATGGAATATTACTAATCCCATTCTTTTGAAATTTCACATTGAATTTTGTGAAAACGTATTATAAGGCATACTTATTTAATTGATAAATCATAAATTTTGGGTTCTGATTATGTTTACTTTCTCACATTTGAAGGACAAAGAAACAGCCAGGACAACTCCAGAATTGCTATACTATGCCTGGATGACTGTGTGGAACTTATCCAAACTTTCAAGGTATGCTAACAGTTTCAACCTTGTTGAGAAAGTATTGCCAATAAGCCAAGGAGACCGCTGTCAGGTCTACCGTCGACTAGAGAATATTAAAAAAAGATCCTTAAAACTGTTTATCTACAGAAGGATGAATCTAGTGAAGAAAATTTTTAGAGAAAAGGTGGTGTCCTGGTTTTGTCTGGGATAGAATTAATTTTCTTCCTAGTAGCTGGCAAAGGGCTGTGTTTTGGCTTTAGTCTGAGAACAATGCTGATAATACACTGGTGCTTTAGTTGTTGCTAAGTAGCACTTACCCTGATCAAGGATTTTTCAGTCTCATGCTCTGCCAGTGAGGAGGGGCACACGAAGCCGGGAAGAAGCAGAGACAGGACACCTGAAACAAACTAGCCAAAGGGGTATATGTTCCTGCAGACATGCAGCTGTGCAGGTCTCTGGCTGCAGCGAATGCCTGAGCCTGGCACTTGTATTGGAGGGAGCCAGTGACACTGCTTGTGTTCGCTGTGAGCAAATAAATGACCTGCTCAGGCAGGTGGCTGAACTGAGGGAGGAGGTAGGAAGGTTGAGAGCCATTAGAGAGTGTGAAAGTGAAATAGATTGGTGGAACCACACCCTAAGGCAAGGGCAGAGGGAAGTGGTTCAACAAGATATGGATCCCCTTCCCTCCTACCATCAGACAGAAGTAGAGAGCTTAATGGACAAGGATGGATGGAGGGAGGTTCCTCCTCGGAGAGGTAAGCGAAAACCCTCACAATCCCTTCCTCCCTCCCAGTTGCCCTTGAATAACAGGTACGAGGTCTTGGAAATTCAGGGCCAGGTGAATGGAGATGGTGAGGCAAATCTATCTAGTGAGTCACCCAGGGCTAGTCACTCACCCACATACCTCAGAACTTCCCCAACCAAGAAGAAAAGAAGAGTAATTGTGGTGGGTGACTCCCTTCTGAGGGGAACAGAAGGGCCCATTTGTCGACCGGATCCACCCCACAGGGAGGTCTGCTGCCTGCCTGGGGCTCGGATTAGAGATGTTAAAAAGAAGCTCTCTGAACTGGTGCAGCCGTCTGACTACTACCCACTGCTGTTTTTTCAGGTTGGCAGTGACGAAATTATTACGAGGAACGTAAGGGCAATGAAGAGAGACTACAGGGCCCTGGGACGGCTGGTTAAAGGGTCTGGAGCGCAAGTGGTGTTTGCCTCCATACCTGTTGCAAGCGAGGGTGAAGGGATATATAAGAAGACTCTGCAGGTTAATGTATGGCTACGTGACTGGTGCCAAAGGCAGGGGTTTGGGTTTTTCAGTCACGGGCTGCTGTATGGGACACCTGGTTTGCTGGTGACAGGCGGGATACACCAGTCCCAGAGAAGAAAAAGGGTTTTGGGGCAGGAGTTAGCAGGGCTTATTGACAGGGCTTTAAACTAGTTAGGAAGGGGGGAGGGGATTTAACTGGGCCTGTTGGGGACAAGCCCAAGAGGAACATGCTAGGGATTGAAGGATGGCGGGCTAAGGAGGACTATCAATCTCTTGTTTCACTTGTGGGAAAGGATAGCTTTTTAGACCCTGTCCTGCAGGGGAAAAAGGGTACTAGGACTGGCTCCCTGAAATGCCTGTACACCAATGCACGCAGCATGGGGAATAAACAGGAGGAGTTAGAAGTCTGTGTGCGGGCTAAAGGTTATGATCTAGTGGCAATTACAGAGACATGGTGGGACAGTTCACATGACTGGACTGTGGTCATGGATGGCTATGTCCTTTTCAGGAAAGATAGGTCAGCAAAGCGAGGTGGTGGAGTTGCTCTTTACGTGAGAGAGCAACTAGAATGTATTGAGTTCTGTCCGGGGTCGGATGAGGAGCAAGTGGAATGTCTGTGGGTACGAATCAAGGGGCTGATTGGCACGGGTGATACAGTTGTGGGGGTCTATTACAGACCTCCTGATCAGCACGAAGGAGTTGATGAGGCTTTCTACAGGCAACTGGAAGTAGCCTCGCGACTACATGCCTTAGTCGTCGTGGGGGACTTTAATTACCCCGATATTTGCTGGAAGACTCACACAGCCAGTCATTCACAGTCTAGGAGGTTCCTCGAGTGCATTGATGATAATTTCTTAATGCAAATGGTGGACGTACCAACTAGGGGAGCAGCGCTGCTAGATTTAGTACTCGCCAACAAGGAGGGTTTGGTCGAAGTGGTGACGGTCAATGGCAGCCTTGGCTGCAGTGACCATGAGATGGTGGAGTTTAGGATCCTGTGTGGGAGGAATAGAATACCTAGCAAAGCCACAGTTCTGGATTTCCGAAGGGCCAACTTTGGCCTCTTCAGTCAACTGCTAAGGGAAGTCTCATGGGAAAGTGTACTAGGTGGTAAAGGGGCTCAAGATAGTTGGTTAGCATTCAAGGACCGCTTCTTCCAAGCTCAGGATCGGAGCGTCCCAATGAGTAGGAAGTCAAATAAGGGATCTAGGAGACCGGCGTGGTTAAACAAGGAGCTGCTGGGCAAACTCAAGTGGAAAAGGAGAATCTATGGATTGTGGAAGGAGGGGCTGGCCGCTTGGGAGGAATATAGGACAGTTGTTAGAGGATGTAGGGAGGCAATTAGGACAGCTAAGGCCTCCTTGGAACTCAATCTTGCTAGTCGGGTTAAAGACAATAGAAAGGGCTTCTTCAAATACATAGCAAATAAAACTAACACAAGAGGCAATATAGGCCCACTGCTGAACGAAGTGGGTACCCTGGAGACAGAGGATATAAAGAAGGCAGAGGTGCTGAATGCCTTCTTTGCCTCTGTCTTTACTCCTGCAGACTCTCCCCGAGGGCCCCGGATTTCTATAGCCCCAGAAGGAGTCAGGACAAAGGAGGAGTTTGCTTTGGTAGATGAGGATTGGGTTAGGGATCAGCTATGCAAACTGGACATCTGTAAATCGATGGGTCCGGATGCAATGCACCCACGGGTGCTGAGGGAGCTGGCGGAGGTCATTGCTAGGCCACTTTCCATCATCTTTGGTAAGTCGTGGGAAACGGGCGAGGTGCCTGAGGATTGGCGGATGGCAAAGGTCACACCAATCTATAAGAAGGGCAAGAAGGAGGACCCGGGTAATTATAGACCGGTCAGCCTTACCTCCATCCCTGGAAAGATGATGGAACAACTTATTCTTGACTCCATCACTAGGCATATCAAGGATGAGGGGGTCATTAAGAACAGCCAACATGGTTTTATGACGGGGAAGTCATGTATGACCAACCTTATAGCCTTCTATGAGGAAGTGACTAGGTGGAGGGATGATGGTAGAGCGGTAGATGTAGTTTTTCTTGATTTCAGTAAGGCATTTGATACTGTCTCCCACAGCATCCTCATAGATAAGCTAAGGAAGTGTGGGCTTGACGATCAAGTAGTGAGGTGGATCGAGAACTGGTTGAAAGGAAGAAGGCAGAGAGTTGTGGTCAATGGCGCAGAATCTAGCTGGAGGTCTGTGACTAGTGGAGTTCCTCAGGGGTCGGTGCTGGGACCGGTGCTGTTTAATATTTTCATCAATGACCTGGATGAGGGAACTGAGTGCACTCTCAGCAAGTTTGCTTATGACACAAAACTGGGAGGAGTGGCTGACACACCAGAGGACTGTGCTGCCATTCAGCGAGACCTGGACAGGCTGGAGAGTTGGGCGGGGAGAAACTTGATGAAATTTAACAAGGGCAAGTGTAGATTCTTGCATCTGGGGAAGAACAACCCCATGTACCAGTACAGGTTGGGGGTTGACCTGCTGGAAAGTAGCGAAGGGGAAAGGGACCTGGGGGTCCTGGTGGATAGGAGGATGACCATGAGCCAGCAATGTGCTCTTGTGGCCAAGAAGGCAAATGGCATCTTAGGGTGCATTAGAAAGGGAGTGGTTAGTAGGTCAAGAGAGGTTCTCCTCCCCCTCTACTCAGCCTTGGTGAGGCCGCATCTGGAATATTGCGTCCAGTTCTGGGCCCCTCTGTTCAAGAAGGACAGGGAATTGCTTGAAGGAGTCCAACGCAGAGCCACAAAGATGATTAAGGGAGTGGAACATCTCCCTTATGAGGAGAGGCTGAGGGAGCTGGGTCTCTTTAGCTTGGAGAAGAGGAGACTGAGGGGTGACCTCATCAATGTTTACAAATATGTAAAGGGTAGGTGTCAGGATGATGGAGCTAGGCTTTTTTCAGTGATATCCAGTGATAGGACAAGGGGCAATGGGTGTAAACTGGAACATAGGAGGTTCCACGTTAACATCAGGAAGAACTTCTTTACTGTAAGAGTGACAGAGTACTGGAACAGGTTGCCCAGGGGGGTTGTGGAGTCTCCTACACTGGAGATATTCAAGGCCCGCCTGGACAAGTTCCTGTGTGATGTACTGTAGGTTACCCTGCTCTTGCAGGGGGGTTGGACTAGATGATCTTTTGAGGTCCCTTCCAACCCTTGGGATTCTGTGATTCTGTGATTCTGTGATTCTGTATTCCATACCACAGCATGTCATGCCCAGTATATAAACTGGAGTGAGTTTACCCTCCTTCCAGATTCTCCTCCCCAGTCCTTTGGGGAGAGGGGTGGAGGAATGGCTGAGCAACCGCACGGTACTTAGTTACCAGCTGGGGTTTAACTATGACAGGTGGAAAAGCATGAATGAAACTGAGTTACTTCCTCTTTACAGTTCCAGCTCTTGTCAGAATAAGAAAAATGGGTTCCTAGAAATAATGCTCACTTTCACTCTTTCTCTGTCCAGCCTTAATATTTATTCAGATTAATGCTGGCAAATAATTTCTGCACTGAACTCCACTAGAATCAAGAGAGACCAAGGCAGAATAATCAAGCAGTAAAAAGTCAGTGGTTAGAATTAGATTTACACAGATTAATTTCCACATACTCTAAAAAGCATATAATTTATTTCTTTATACAGGGATACATAAGCAGTTAACATATCCACAACAATTATAACGTTAGCAGGATCAGCACTTTGTCGATGAAACAAAGCATCCTTCTGCCTTTCTAATTCCAGCAATATAATAAATGTAATTTTAACTAATATTTTATAATACTGTTTATGATGCTTACCCAATGTGCTCACTCTTTAGGCCCCAATCAGACGATAAAAAGCCATGTACTCAAGTCAGTACTTGGTCCCTGTTTTCACAGAAAGATGACTAGAGCTACTGCTTGTCAACTCACAGTAGATAATACTCACTTCATTAAACCAACTGGGACTCTGACATGTCAGGAAACTTTAATATAGTGGATCTTTGTGTAGCTGTGATTTCCCCTCTGCTTTTCAGTCTTATACATTATTTTTCCTGCTTTGTAAGTCTTACAGGCAAATAGTGATCCTGAAAATCTAAGAATCTAAGGAGCTTGTCTGATCGTGTTTAAGTCTGCCCTGGGTTCAGCAGCAGCAGTCATTTTTCTCTTTCTGAGTAGCTGGTGCAGTGCTGTGGTTTTGACTTTTGGCCTGTGAACGGCGTTGATAACACCAATGTTTTTAGTTGGTGCTCAGTAATGTTTACTCTGACCAAGGACTTTCTGAGTCTCATGCCCTGCCAGGGAGGAGGAGAAGCTGGGAGGCAGCAGAGATGGGACACCTGACCCAAACTAGCCAAAGAGTTATTCCATACCACAGCATGTTATGCCCACTATATAAACTAGGAGCAGTTACCTGGAAGTGCTAGATCACTGCTGGGTCGGGCTGGATATCGGTTGGTGGGTGGTGAGCTGTTGTGTTCTCTTCCCTAGTTATTTCCCTTATCATTGTTATTATTGGTGGTAGTGGCAGTGGGTTTGTATTACACCTTAGTTACTGGATTGCTCTTATCTCAACCCGTGGGAGTTACATTCTTTTGATTTTCCTCCCAATCCCTCCAGGAGCAGGAAGAGGAAGGGGGGCAGTGAGCAAATGGCTGTGTGGTTCTGGGTTGCTGGCTGCGCTTAAACCATGACAAAGTCTCTAGTGAACAATAATCTGCAGCTCAAA
The DNA here is from genome assembly GCF_037157495.1 of Lathamus discolor. Lineage (NCBI taxonomy): Eukaryota > Metazoa > Chordata > Aves > Psittaciformes > Psittacidae > Lathamus > Lathamus discolor. Next base: position 131,617,071 of record NC_088885.1, on the reverse strand, counting down.
GAAATTAACAATTTAGATTTTTCAGGAGTGAGAGTGAAAGGTTATGCCAAAGGAAAACAATTTTGAAAGAATCTCTACTACACCCTAGACAGAAATGTACAGCAAGAATATATCCTTTCTCTCCCAGACAGCATTATATTCTTCTTATTAACATTTTTTATCCTGTTCCATTGAACCAAAATGTTTTCAGTTCTGTTTGGACAGGAATGGAACTTGATGCAGCAATGGGTTTTCATTAAATTGAACTTACAGCAGCTCATGGTGATGGCCAACAAGGCATAAAGGGAGAATTAACTGAGGCCTTACTGTTGTCACATAGCTTGAGCCAAGTATTCACTGGAGCTCGCTCAGGAGAAAACAAATGATATATTGGAATGATTTCATCCTAGCCTGTCAAGCAGAACTAAATGCAGACACTGAAACTCAGGGAACCTTAGAGAAAATATAGACAGGAGTAAGCTTCACCATAGTGTAACTTTCAAAGAAAAATATACTGCCACAGAAGAAATGCAGTTTAGAAAGCAAGTCCTGTTATAGCTCCTCTGTTTCATAGTAAAAGGCAAATATTTATATCCACAATTTAGGACAATAATAAAAAACCTAAATGCTGGTAACTGTTTGTTATCCAACTGTTAGAACTGCTGAAAGTTATGCACATTTGCAAGACCCAGATAAATTAGAGACTGTCTAATTTCATTTCATGACTCTTGAGCTATCCTCCTCTTTTTTACTGAGGCCCTTTTTTTCTCATCTCACTATTGAACAGACAGTCTTAGAATCATAGAATCATAGAATAGTTAGGGTTGGAAAGGACTTCAAGATCATCTAGTTCCAAGCCCCCTGCCATGGGCAGGGACAACTCACACTAAATCATCACACCCAAGGCTTCATCCAACCTGGCCTTGAACACCACCAGGGATGGAGCACTCACAACCTCCCTGGGCAACCTATTCCAGTGTCTCACCACCCTAACAGGAAAGAATTTCCTCCTTATATCCAATCTAAACTTCCCCTCTTTAAGTTTTAACCCGTTACCCCTTGTCCTGTCACTACAGTCACTGATGAAAGAGTCCCTCACCAGAATCCCTATAGGCCCCCTTCAGATACTGGAAGGCTGCTATTAGGTCCCCACGCAGCCTTCTCTTCTCCAGGCTGAACAGCCCCAACTTCCTCAGCCTGTCTTCATACGGGAGGTGCTCCAGTCCCCTGATCATCCTCATGGCCCTCCTCTGGACTTGTTCCCACAGTTCCATGTCCTTTTTATGTTGAGGACACCAGAACTGCACACAATACTCCAGGTGAGGTCTCATGACAGCAGAGTACAGGGGCAGGATCACCTCCTTCGACCTGCTGGTCATGGTCCTTTTGATGCAGCCCAGGATACGTTTGGCTTTCTGGGCTGCGAGCGCACACTCCCTGTTCATGTTCATTTTCTTACTTGTCAGTGTCGACAGAACAAGCTATTGTGTAGATTTAAGTGAGCTATATGCTAAAAATGTAAAACAGAAAGTATGAGCAGGCATAGAAATTAGCATAACAGAAATATTGTTACCAAAAAAATATTACTATTTTTCTAGTAATGGAAAGAGACGCAGGAGTCAACCAGGCCCACTGCGCACTGTCCGATCACCAGACATCAGAGTTACAGGGAAAGCAGAAAAAACAGAGGCATTATAGACATAAATCATGAGCATTAATTGTATTCATTGTGTTTAAGGAATTGTAGAGTTCATCTAGCCAGTAATAAATAGTGTAAGAGAGGACACTTGAAGGAAAGTCACAGTGACTAGAGCAGAGGAGGAAAAGTGGTAGTGAAGTTAAAATTATATTTAAATAACTTGAAACAGAAGAGGGATAAAGCTAATGCTAAGCAATCATGACAGGAAAGGTTTAGTACAGTAATGCTTTCTGAGATAACCCATCTTTGACAAGGCATGAACAGTAACATGAAGCTAAGAACTTGTGATGCACCCTACATTTGAAAACCAGGATTCTGGTATCATGTGGAGAGGAATCAGCCCCTAGAATGTAATACTAATGTAAATGGTCCTTGCAGTATTAACATAAATACCACTGACCAAGCACAGGAAAACTCATGTTGTCTACTTCGAATATACAGACAGCTTCACCTATTTTTTTGTATTCAGAGCAATTAGTCAAGAAATTAAAGAACAGATTATGTGTTTAGCGTGAAAATATTGAAGGGCAGTTAAGTTTATTCTCTAGGAAAGAGTGACTGAGTCTATATTATTCTGTGAAATGACCAAGCCAAGGAAAAGAAATATTCCTCCTTGCTGAATCAGTGTACTATTTTGTACTAGAAGTAAGGGAATTCTTGATTCCATAGGCCATCTTAGGGAACTTGATGGAAATAGTGTACACATCTAAAAGAGTCCTCCTTGCTTCATCACCCTACTGGGGGAAAAAATAAAAAAAAATATTAAAAACAAACAAGGTAGAGGGAAATTTTACCTTTAAATAGAAGCTTTTCTTTGAGCTGTTCAGCTCTCCTCTTAAATATCTCTAAGACCCTAAACATCCACCAGGTACAATCTGGTCCGTAAGACTTCTTTATTTTTAATGTTCTCTACATCAGAAATATTTTTTTATTATTATTAATTTTTAAAAAAAATGTCAAATAGGAGTTTATTTACCCTGCTTTGACTATCTTGTCTGTATGTAGTAGTTTGCAAGAATAAAATCCTTCCAGACTCCTTTAATAATTCTCACTCGGGCACAAGAGAGCTAATTTTTAATTATATTCCTTGTTTCTGCAGACATAAAGGTACCTGTTGTTTTGACCAAGGCAATGTAGAAAAACCTTCTTTCTCTCACAGAGAAGGCTTCAGCAATTTAGTTGCTGCAAAACACTTTTCAGTTTTGAGACTGGTTCTCTTTAACCCTGGAGTCCTCATTCTCAAGTTGTGCTAGTGGAGGTTTAGATTAAGAGTTAGGAAAAATTTCTTTACTGAAAGAGTTATTGAGCACTGGAACAGGCTGCCCAGAGAGGTGGTTGTGTCACCATCCCTGGAGGTACTCAAAAGACGTGTAGATGTGGCACTTAAGGAGATGGTTTAGTTGTGGACTTGGCAGTGCTGCATTAACGGTTGGATTCAATGACTTCAAAGGTCTTTCCAGCCTAAATGATTCTGTAATTCAATTGAGCTGAATCAGTAGATAGAATGCTCCTCATTCAGAAAGATCTTTCTAAAGTCAGATTAATTTGTAACTTATAACTTTCTCTTCTAACCTTTTCCTTCTCTAGGAAGGAAATTATGTTGATTAATCTTTTTGTTCTAACTGACTTGAAATAAAAGAGTAAAGATATTTTGTGCTGTAAGAACCTGTTTGTTTATACTATGTAACTGTTCATCTTTCCATAGATTCACTCAGCAAAGTCCAGGTTTAGGACTTCAAGTTAGCATTAAAGAAATAAAAAGAAAAAACCCAAAACTAAACCAAGACAACAATAGCTCCTCACATAAATCCACAAAACCATTTTGCATGATAATTGTAATCAAGAGCTAGTTAATCTGTATTATAAACTCATTTAATCTTAGTGTATGTGTATAACTCTCTTGTATTACTGCTGAATGTGGCTTCTAGGCAGTATTGTATAGAACCATAAACCAGCTTTTCATAAGAGCTAAAAACGAGGCAGAAAGTAAAAAAATAATAAATACCATGGGCTCTGCTCATGGTACCTAACTGCAGATTCCTTAAATCTAACTCTCAGTTTGTAAATTGAAGAAAACCCAAAAGTGGGAAAAGAAAATAACGCCTCAGCCAGTCTGGCAATAACATTGCAAAGAACTGGAAAATACTTGGACAGCAATTTAAAATATATTTAATGGCAGTTGGTGCACAAAAGTGAACATGAAGGCATCAGTTTTCCCACATTTTTCAGGAAAATCAACATTTAACATTTACAATAGCTATAGTTTTCAGGAGAAAATGTAAACTTAAATATAATATTAAATATCTCACTCTTCAAAACAGATCAGCTTTGAATGTATCAATTTCTGTGTGTGAACACACTGGACAAACAGTAGATCAGATTGAAATAGAAGACACAGTCAAATGTATGCAGAGTGACTGATAAAATACAGTGATCAATGGAATTACAGAGATGCTAAGGGAGAGAGGCTCTTTTGTTCAACTCTGGTAAATAAACTCTTGCAGATATCATCGGAGAAATTATTAAGCAAACAAGACCAGATCTAAAAGAAAGTGTACTTTTGTACTTAATTGTATAAAAGGAGGGAATTATATGAAAATGGAAAATATCCAAAGGTGAAATCTACACAAAAAAATATTGATATGAAATGCTTATCAATCACAGAATTTAGTGTTAATATTAAAAATTCTGTCCTCACACAAATAAAGAACATACAGCTGTATTGTCATGCTAATGAGCATAAAATGTACTAAAAATCTGCATTAAAATTAGCACCTAAAATATAATATTTCTTAAATCCTTCCCAGTTGCTGAGTTTCATCATAGCTTATCAGATGGAAACAGCTATGTCAACAATGTGAGATGCTGTAAAATCCTAAACTGTGGTTAAACATTAAGGTGTTATTAAGTGCTATAAAACCTGCATTGTCAAAATTTTCCCAGATTTCTTGAGCTTATTTTTCTTATTACCTGTGTGATAGTTACACATTTTTACCTAGCCTCAGTGCTTCAGGAAGCTGAAACTTTTGGAGGCATCCCTGCCCATGGCAGATTGGAACTAAATGATATTAAGGTCCTTTCCAACTCTAACCATTCTATGCTTCTGTGATTCACAACTGATTTTTGTTGCCCACTAGGTAGAAGCTGGTTCTCCCAGTGAGATCCTCCTACGAGTGCTCTGTTTCCCTTGGTTTGATGACTAAGTCAACTGGGTTACTCAGATCACCATCAGCAACTCCAGTTAGTCCACTTGACTTTCCTTTGAAATAATTGCAGAATCTGTCTCCCTGTTTCATTCTCTTGAGAGAGAGATATGAGCAGAAAGCTGTGAGGAGAGGCTGAAGAACAATATGGCCTGCAATATAAAAGAACATATGGTCTGCTGCGTGAAGGTGAACATGTCACTTTCATCTATTGTCTTAGTTTATATTGGCACAAGACAGTTATGGACATAATTGTTTACATAACTTTTGTGATATCTTTATTTTTTCCTTGATTTCTAAGAAATGCCATAAAAAGACAGTGAGGCTATATTTGTTGGAAGATTAAAGAATGTGCATAAATTACTATTAATCCAAAAGGAGCTTGTTTTGGAGAGGATTTATGCACAAAATAGACTATACAGAATATTAAACACATATGTTAAGTAGCCTGTGATAACCTAGCATACCTTTCCTAAAAAAAAAAAATAAAAATAAAAAGCATCAAAGTCAAACAAACAAAAAAAAAAAAAACTGAGAAGAAGAAATAGAATATGTGTGGAAACATATTAAAAAAAAATCCAAACATTCAAGTTAAGCGTTTAGCTGGAAAAGTACTGTCATCAGTCCAAAGCTGATACAAAGCAGGGAATAGTCAGCTTCCCATCTTTAGGATTTGACAGCTGTTTGTGTCCAGACAAAGACAACTAAACAAACACTCTACCTGGCTCCTGTACTCTTCGTACTCTTGCCTTCAGCAAAAGGAAACTATTAATTCTTGCTATTATACTGACAGTCAAAGAGATTATATTAGTTGACTATTTATAATTCGTTATGTTATTAATAAAATATAGTCTAAAAATATTGTGTAGGAGCATTATTAATGAATATCACTGAATATCCTCTTTACAGGCTTTATAACATGTGGAAGTAAAAGGAAAATAATACAACCAATTGTTCTTAAGCTCCATTTTTTTAGTTTCTAATATTTTTATTTATATCAAATATTCAAATATATAATATTTTATCACAGAAAAAAGGAGTTTCCTGTTCTTCACCAAAACTAGATTATCAGTGAAATTACTTGAACTAGCTTTTAACAAATTTATATGTTGAGAATTTAAAATGTAACTGCAAACAATAATACACTATTCAAATTAAATGATTTTTATGGGAATACCTGATTTCCCCAGAAATTTTGCAGCAGTATGGTGACTAATATACAAGTTCTCAGATGTAAATTTAAAGACACAGATGACAAATCTGTTGTAACTTTTTATTTAAAATAATTTCCATTTGCTTAGAAATTTCTATCTATTTTGGTGAAAATGTTTAAAGAATCTGATCTATTCAGAACATATAGGTTACATGAAGGATTAATTTTAGAATTTTAATAGTTAATAATATAATAAAACAAAATATTCTGAGAGCAGCTTTGGAGACTTTAATGTACATATATATGATGATTTTTTTTCATTTTTCAAATAAGATATAGGCATATTTAATAGTTGCTTTTTGGATATGTATGGTTAGTGCATTCATGTACATAGATGATATTCAAATAAGATGTGAAGTATGCTTAAAATACTAAATAGAAGAGAAAACAAATGCACATTCCATGAATGTTCATAGACATTTTAAAATACCTTATTTTCAGTTATATTTCCTTCATGTTTTCATTACACAAACATTTGCAAAATGTACATATGAATTGTAAAACCTGAATATTCACAAGTGAATTTCAAAAAGCCATATTAGCAGATGATAATACCAGTTGGACCTTTCACACACAACTCTTCGACTATAGATTAAGAATACCTTTCAACTAGTTGTCTTGGGCACACTGAGAAAAAGTAAAAAAATCACATAGCTTTCTAATTAGGAGATTTGAATTTTCTTCTGCTCCAAGTATTTGTAAATTAATTATTTTCAGAGCACCAAATACACACCAAGAAGTTTGATAGAGCAAGTCCCTCTATGTTCCTTATAAAACTAATTCTTTGCCACTGCTAGACCTCTCCTTAGAGATACACCACCCAGGATAGCTCCTTCTCCTGCCTACTCCATCCAGGACCAGAACTCCTTCATTCCGTCTTCCTGGGGAAGGGGAGTGATGGAAATCCTAGCTCCTAGCCCAAAGCTTAGATTCTGCCACCACATGCTTTGGCCTTACACCTAGCAGTAAATGCAGCTTTTTGTTAGTCCATCCTGTCCAAATAACCAGAATAATAAATATTGTTCACTGAAGAGATTGTCTGGGGGGGAAGAAGGGAAAGTTGTTCATTAATATTTTAATTATGTTAAATAAATTAATTTTTATCACTAAGTGCTAGTTAGCATGTGAGCCTTGTCTATTTTGTCAATTATAAATAATCTTTCCATACCTGAGATAAATTTATCAATAGCATGGTGAATGTTTCTGGGACCAGCCTGTTTGCACAAAGAATTAGATTCTTTCCATGCAAGGAACTGAAAATTCACTCTTTAAACTCAATTTTGTTGTCACCAACCTAATTTGATGTATCATTCCAATTTCCCTGAACTGTTGCTACCAATTAACTCAGAAAAAAAAAAATTGGAAATTTAAACTATTTCTTTTCTAGTAACAATATATTTTTAAAATCAAGATGAATGATTTATCTGATTCATATCTGAAACACTCTACAATACACAGCAATGTAAATACACAATAATGTAAAGATAAGGTGGAGCTATTAATATTCCAGCATTCTTTATGTAAAGACATTAAAATAAATGTGTATTAATAACATTTTAATAAAAACCTACATTATTCTGCCCATGACACTAATGTTTTGACATAATGGCTATGTCTTCTACATAATATGATCAAATGATATTAAAAAGGAAATAGACAAGCAAATGTATGACTAAGAAGAACCCATATATATTAAATCATGTCATCATTAAAACAATAATAAAACAAACCTATACATTAAATTATGTAAAATATAAAACCTGATGTTCTTATTAGCTAGATATGTTTGACATTAATTTTAACTATATTGTGATGACTGTAAAAAAAATGATGTATTTGGATACCTTTCCCTTGCTTTTTTCAAAGTATATAATTCAAAGTTGATTAAGGAAAACCAAATTGTTCTTTCTGACGTATTTCTGAGTCATATTGTTATCATCTTTATTTCCTACTTTCTTTTAAACTGTATGGCTTTTAAGATGTGGGTTCTGTAAGTGGGAAACAAGGACAGTGAATGATAACTCTAGTTTTCAATTGTTTTTGTAAGAAGACATAAAAAATGCACAAGCTGACCTTTTCTAGTAAAAACTGATTTGCTCATGAATTATTCAAGAAAGAGTGAATCACACCAACATTGACTAATGTAAGATTCAGGCCTGGTGTATTCTGATCATTTGATCATCTTTGTCAGCTGTGGCATCTTGGCCTTTGTAAGCCTTTTCCAAGCTATGTCATCTCCATAAATATCTTCATAATTTCTATTATATTACAGCTATACAGCTATACCATTCATTTTAAATATCCTCTGAGTTTTTCATTATGGCCTTTTCTTTCTGTTTTGATGCCAAACATTAGCTGTATTTACTTTGCTATTCTACAAACCACCAAAAATAGTGGAGTTCTTTTATATATTGAACACATCAGGTGTTTGTTAGATCCATAAGACTATATACAGAAAGAACACACCCTAAGCAGGAAATGGAATAAAAGCAGTCGCAGGCACTATTTTCTTGAGAATCCCTGCCAGAAGGCTATTTAAAAAAAGATTGAAAAAGCAGAAAAATAATTGAGATGATCAGCCATATCCCTGAATTTTTTTTTTTTTTTGTAGGTAGCATTAGTCATACTCACATATTCATTCCTGCTGTAAGTCACGCATAGCTGAATGCCTGGATTTCTTTTTATTCTACAGCAATGAGGGAGTATATTGATTGTGATGGTTCATTTAATTGCTATACAGTTCTCAGAGCAATGAAACCATCTATTTGGTTTTGGCATTTGCTTTTGGGAGAGGTTACATTCCAGTATGTATGAATCATAGTTTTATTTGCCTTGCTTGGTCCTATGGGCTGCTCTTCTGAAAAATGTGTGTCCAGTTCTTCCTTATCTGTCCTGATGTCTAGTCCTTCAAGTGCATAAACTTTCTTGATGGTTCCAAAGACACAGTACAGCAACCTTAATAACTCCTTCAGAATGAAAAACAGTCCAAATCAGTTTCTCCTGAACAATAAAAATACAATAAATAACTTGCATTTGAATAAAATCATTGATTTTTAATAAAAATGCAGTTTTGAAGCCAATTAATAAAAATAAATGGATAAGTCATCCTCTTCATAGCAGTTTTTTATTAATGAAGTTTTCAAACCCAGCAGTTACAGCAGTTTTTACCAGTCTATATTTAGATGAAGAAACAAAGTAATAGACAACAGTTTTTCTGAGTGAGCTAATAAGCCCAGTTGTAGCAAAACACGCCAAAAAGTACAAGCACATTTTTAAGTGATCACAAAGTAATTTACCAGTATTTCAAAGTGCTTCACCCAGTGGTTATATCCAATTTGTCTCCTCTATTGCAGACAAACCTTCACTGTAATATTTTAGCTTTATTATTGGTAGTATCACTGTAAGATTTACTGATTACCCACTTGATGTTATGATCACCTCAGTTTCTTTGGAGTATCTTTTAAGAGGATAGTGACCTACTGCCATTCTATTGTACTGTGTACAATTTATATGACACCAAAATGTCTCCTATGTCAATGTGCACTATTGAGAGTAATAAAAATTATACCCATAGGTTCTCTTTTCACTATTTAAAAGCATAGAATAAGTTCAAATGTTGGAAAAAAAGTGCCAAAAAAAATTGAAAGTAAATTCAGTTCCATTATGTTTCATTTGGGATTCAGTTTGGAAGAATATATATTTGGATGGGAACATCAGCACTTTGACTAATGAAAAAACAAATACAGATGATTAAAAAACACAAATTAAATAAAATATTAATTAAAATATTAGAGGATGTTTACCTGAACAGTTTCAGATATCTTCCATATTAAATTGTTTCAATTATGATTTTAATTAAATACAAACTTCTTTATAGAAATAAAAAAGGCTGCAGAGAAATGTTTCTTTTTTGTTAATGATTAAATTTTAAAATTGAATTATTTTCATTGAATTTATAACAGAAGTTTTAAAAGGCTTTTAGTAATACTTGACAACAGTTATAAAAAATAAAGCAAAATAAGACATCATGAAAATGTCTTAAATTTTAAAAAGGTCAGTTAAAGAAATCTTGAAACTTTGGCAGAATGTCCTTGGGAGCGAACTGATGATACATATTTGATGGTAGGCAGGTAGAAAGGACTCAGGAAATTAAAACAGGAAAGGAGTGTTGAGATTGTCTAGCAACACGTGCAGTCAAGAAAATCTTCAGCAACCCTGGGTAAGCACAGGGCAAATGTTCATTTGATTCTTAACCGATATGGTTATTACATCCTCCCTGTAACCCATGTGAGCAGCTGGGCCTATGCTTATGTTTCAGCTATGGCACCCGAAGAGCGGGTTTAAATTCACTTCTATTGCACTTGTTTAGGACAGCAAAAACACACTTTTTGAGAAAGTAACCTCTTTCATTGTCACAGCTATTTGTTTCAATGTGTGAGTCATTCCTGTGGATACAAATGAGAGAACAACAAGCAATCAACCAAGTAATTTTAAATTAGTGGTCTAAGAAGCCGTATGGTCAATCCAAAGGTAACAACTGTAGCTTTTCAGATTATTTTATGCCGATTTCTTATGATCTTTTGACTATATCTGATTTAACATATTGATTTCTTTGAAATAGAACAACTTTTTATGAAGACGAGCTTACAGTTGTCTTCAAAATCTGCTTCCCCTTGTAAATAAATTGCTTAAAAGTGCTTAATTTTTGATGAGTTGTCGACCTAGAACCCTAGGCAACGATCCTAGACATGCCATCCTTAACCCACTTTGCAGTGTGCCTTCATCTTCTTCCTCTGAATTTTGACACCTGAGAACGAAGCTGCAAATGTAGCACGTTGAAGAACAGCCACAGCCCAGCTTAAAAAGTTGTTAAAAGTTTAGTGATCACAGTTACCAAATTTCTCCTGAAAAAGTCATGCTTTGAGCATCTTTCCCAAACTAGCGAGCCCTCAGTATAGCCATCTAAGTGAATAAAGGTTTTCAGGATGAAAATAGCTTCTGCAGAGCTAGACAAGTACCTTTCTTTTGTTCCTATAGAAGCTGTAGAATAAGAACCCATTCAGTCTTTCTTTCAAGTCAGAAGTGCCTTTTACCTTCGTAGAAATTGTATAGAATTCTTGTTCTGGATACACAGTTTCCAAAGACAGATGGATTATAAAGAGCTCACACTGTAGCACATTTAACAACAGGTACTGACATTGCTTTGGTTCAGTTCTGTGTTTGGGAAGAAAAACCACTACATATGTGCTCGATATTATTTTTTTTTCTCCCTTAAGTTTGACTTATAAATCTGAATTAGTACTCTAGTCAAGAAAAATAATTCAAAAATTCCTCAACCTTTTTCCTGTATCCCACTGCAAAACCAACCCTACTGTGGAATTGCCCTGCATATTTCTCTATCTTTTTATCAGGCTGTAGATGATTCTTTTCTCTATGTTTTCTTAATAAATTCAAAGCAGACCTCGACATCTCCAAACATTCTTCAGAAAACACTTCACTTCTCACCATGGTGTCTTGTTCCTGTGATGTGCTCTACAAATCAGCTTTTGTTTTCAGGGCACATGGAATTTGGTGGCTTCATTACATACTAAGCTTAAGCAAACCTTCATCCTACATAAATGCAGTTTACTTTAGTTCTCTTCCAAAATAATGACTGACTTGGTTTATGATCTTATGCCCAAATTACCTGAAACTCTGGTGTTTGAGATAACTTTGCTTTGAGGTATCATATTTTAATTAGGCATCTGAATTAAAAAAAAAATGCAGCACAAAAATTATTTTAAATCCTTATTCTTTATGAAGGAAAAGTATTTTTTTAATAATTTTTGTTTATTTTATCCAAATTGAGTCCTTGTAAACTTCCGACTTTAAGTATATGCTTTACAATCTGGCTATAATTATTCTGCGAACCCTAGATCATGAAAATCTTTCTTCATTTTCCTGCTGGTTTCACGAAAAATCTAATTTAGCTTGAAGATATGGTACATTTAGATACAATCATTTGCATTGAAACTGTAATTAAAAAAAAAAAGGAAATTTGGTAGCAATGCTGGGATTTAACGATCAGTTTAGCCTCTAGGCGAAGCTACCAATAATTTCCAGAAACTGTTGTGGTCAAGTCCAGCAGGTATATTTAGAAATTGCTCAGCAATTTTTTGTGCACTTAGAATCACAGAATCATTTAGGCTGGAAAAAAACTTCAAGATCAGTGAATCCGACCATTAAACCAGCACTGCCAAGTCCACCACTAAACCAAGTCACTATCTTCCTGAAACCCTTTATAAAAGTCACATCAGGGCAACACAGAAGTGGAGTATAAATTGCCAGTTGAAGGTTTGGAGGAATGTTGTTTCCTTTAACAAGTCAAGGAAAAGCTGAAAGTCCAGAAACAGCTACGGGTAAACACTGCTGTCATTTACCCATAGTGGCTGCACTTGGCATCTAACTGCAGAGGTTATCAGAAAATTCCAGAGCCCTTCTAAAATCTAGAAAACTTACAATTTTTTTTAGTAATTGTTTTTTCCTGAGCTTTAGATTTGAGTTATTGAAACCTTACACACATTACTTGACAATATACCATATATACAACTGTTAAAAGAAAATAAGAAATACAAAATCTTTCTATGCCATTTGGAAAGAATTCTGATGCTAACTTAGGTAGCTGGAAGGATGAAGACTATACAATTTTACCATTAGCTCTCTGTCCTGGGTGCCCTTGGTGCAGAACTAGTAATGCATGCAGTCTGCTCTTGCACTCCAGATGACACCTGCTCCCCAGCTACCAGAATACAGAGAGAACACCAAGCACTCTTCCATCACTACAAGACATGTGTTGTCCTGTCCTCTGAGCATGCTTCATGGCTGATCTCTCCCCATCCATGCTTCTAATGGCACAGACCAAAAGAGGAGCTGAGTGAAAATTTCATAGAGTTTAAGGCTTGACCCTCCATCAACATCAGGTTGAGACTGGAATACAACCCTTCACCATGATGACTGTAGGCAAGGCATAAGTTTGTTCTAGCCTGAAAGAGCTTGTCTATGTATTTATTAATATGAACTTGGTATCTTCACCAACTCCACTATACAGGAATTTAGCAAAGACTGATTCTGATTTCCAGCTATACTGATTTCAGAGCTTCTCGGTCCTTTCCTTTTGGTTGCACTAGGAAGTTAAGTTTTAGGACATAACCTGAAATGCACGCTGTTTAAAGTGTGGTAAATAAGAAACATGTATTTACTTACTTACTTAGTTATTTATTTATTCATTTATTTATTTATTTATTTATTCATTCATTCATTCATTCATTCATTTATTTATTTATTGTCCCTGAGTTAATTATTAACACAGCAATTCATATTTAAAATAACAAAACCTTGGGTTTTGTTATTTTTCACAAATATGGACATAATTTAACCATTACCTTTAGGGAAGTTCCAGGCCTTAAGTTTTAAAATGTATTCTCTTGAGTTCTTCCCTACAAAATCAAAATCAAGGGTTATTCTGTGAGAATTCTCTTTTTTGTTTTTTTCCTAGAAATGGAAAAGGGAAAGAGAGTAAAAGATATACAGATTAGTAGATTCATATATTTTAATGACTGTGTGCTCAGATGGAAAATGTTCTTTCTGGAATGAACTGGTTCCTGACGGATCACTCAAAGTTCATATACGATTAACATTAATTATTTCAAATATATGTTGAAACCTTTATAACAGATATTAGCTAGCAAGGTTAATTTTTGAACGTGAAAGAAACGCACTGGTGTAATAAATACAAAGACAGTCAAATCTAAGGGGAATGGTGCCAGCAACTAGAAGAAACCATTCTCCATTCCCATAATAGCAAGTGCTAATGCAACATATCACTTCAGAAATCCTTGCCCAGCTCTAGTACCTCACATAACTGATTTGGGATCATATTCCTGTGGAGAAAATTCCTAACTTGCCATGCATATCTCATTCCTTTCCCACTCTTGAGACTACTATCTGACACAAAAGACATCAGAAAGCTTTTTTTCAGATTTCTACTTGGTCTTCACATTAAGTCAGAAGAAATAGAATTCAAGCAATGCTGGAGTTGGACTGTGTTTCAAAATTAAGACTTACAGATTCATAAAAATTGTTTCCCATTGCTGCTTTTGTGCTAACAGATGCTGCATTGCTTCAAAACAGCAGTTCCAGATGGAAACATTTTATTGCACACAACTTATAGATAACTTTTGACAGCTGCTATTAAAATTATTAGACTTCAGTGATGCCAGCTTTCTTTTCTCTGCTTTGATTCATTTCATCGTAATTATTATTCTTTTTAAAAAATCTAAAAATTGGGAGGAAAATATTAAATATTCCTCAGAAACAACTGCTGACCTTCAGTAGTTATATTTTCCTGATGTTGTGCAGTTTAACATGGTAAGTGTAATTGGTTCTGTGTGATTTCCTCAACTGCATGTCTTACAGCTGTCTCAGCTATTCTTCATGTCACATGGAATTTGAAATTTTGACAATATTTTGGGTTTTGTTGCTATGCAAACAATTGAATGTTGAGTTTTTAAAATTATTGATCCATTTCCAAGAAGGTTAAAAAGTTCTTAGCGTCAGCTTTCACATTTTATAAAAAAATTATTAATTTTAAGGAAGAGTTGTAGATAATTTTATAAACATATTTTATTTTTAACAAAGTGGCACACCATAGACACATTGCCTTGCTCTTGTTTTCAGTTCACTCTCTTAGATAAGAACTGACTTGATTTTCAAAGATGTTCAGCAAATCAATGGCCTATGTCCTTTCTGAATGCACAAAAACTAATATCAGAAAAATCTGAAACAAAGCTGACAAATTCAGTTCCATCTTGGCTTTGAGGATCTTAAAGTGAGAGGGGTTTGATACAAAGATTTATTAATAGTGTGGATTTCATTCTTTTATCTGTGACTTCGTAAGTGCAACAGCTTTCTCCTGTTCCTTTAATAAGAAATCTTACAAATGTTAATGAAGGCAACATTTGGCTTGAATAACAGGGAGACAGTAATTGTGTATTTATCCAGATGTTAAGGGGAACAAGGCTAAACTGGAAGTCATGGCATCACATTCTAACACAATTTGATGTAAAAAGTCAAGTTCTGTAGAAAGCAACTAAAAAGAAAGAGAGGAAGGGAAACAGAAACATGAACATGGAGAAGAAAAAAAAATAAACTCTCCTACCAGTCTATAGTCCAGCAAACTGAATTTACAACATTTTTCAGAGGGACTGTCATGACCTGTGCAGCAGAAACCATGTTGTAGCATGTATTTCTTGACATCAAATGTAAGAAGACTTCATACTGACATAGAGAGAGACTGTGGTGCAGGGACAGCCCTGCAGAGCATGGAAAGGAAGAGAAATAAAAATAAAATTGAAAAAAAAAAAAAGTTTTATATTTCTCCCTTTTTTTTTTTTTTCCTAGAAAGCTGACGTAGAATTTTAGATGTACGTTAAAAGGAAATGGGCCAAAAGCAACCCAGACTGACACATTATTTATGGGACTAGATTTTAACACTATCATAGTAACTTCCTTCTGGGTTGGATTCAATAGAATAGGCTTCTTTCCAGGACCCATTTAGACAAAGCCAGTGTCTCGCCAGGGCAGCTCATGAGAGCTATTATTACAGAATCTGGGTTTCACCTGAAATACAAATGCTAGCTTAACCTTCAGCAGGTTCCAGATACTTTGCTTAGTCTACATCTAATGAAATACTTGTGCTTAATTATCTACTTAGTTTATACAAATGAACCCTTCTCCACCTCCTAGTGTTCAGAGGATGCCTAATAGAGGATGATATGAAAAGATCTTCAGCTGGGGTAAGTTAGTGAAATTGTGCCAGTTGAAATCAACCATGGATCTGGGCAGTAGACAGCAGGTTGTTTAAGGGATGATCAATAGAACTTTATTGAACTTTTACATGAAGTTTCTTAATATGATGCTGATTTAATTTTCTGCTTCTAAATAGTAGTACAATTTACAATTTGCAGGAGCACGGCGAACAGAGCGGGCAAACAGAGCGGGATGAGGCAGATTGCGCGGCAGTTTGCACGGCAGTTCGCACAGGCAGGCGAGTGGGATGGTGAGCACCCGTCGTATGGGCAGGGCCCAGCCTGGGGGCTCTGCTCTGGCTGCCCCGGCGGTGGCCAGCGTAGGCACCCAGACAGAGCCGATGAGAGGGGAGGCTGCAGTGCAGAGCTCGGAGTGTAGAGGGTGCCTGCACTGGTCTGGTGAGGGAAAGGAGCACGATGGGCAGGGCTGCGCTCGGTGCTCCCTGATGGAGGTCCTCCTGCAGCAGGTGGCTGAGCTGCGGAATGCTATTAGCGGGCTGCAAGATGTCACAGAATCACAGAATCACAGAATCACAGAATCCCAAGGGTTGGAAGGGACCTCAAAAGATCATCTAGTCCAACCCCCCTGCAAGAGCAGGGTAACCTACAGTACATCACACAGGAACTTGTCCAGGCGGGCCTTGAATATCTCCAGTGTAGGAGACTCCACAACCCCCCTGGGCAACCTGTTCCAGTGCTCTGTCACTCTTACAGTAAAGAAGTTCTTCCTGATGTTAACGTGGAACTTCCTATGCTCCAGTTTACACCCATTGCCCCTTGTCCTATCACCGGATATCACTGAAAAAAGCCTAGCTCCATCATCCTGACACCTACCCTTTACATATTTGTAAACATTGATGAGGTCACCCCTCAGTCTCCTCTTCTCCAAGCTAAAGAGATCCAGCTCCCTCAGCCTCTCCTCATAAGGGAGATGTTCCACTCCCTTAATCATCTTTGTGGCTCTGCGCTGGACTCCTTCAAGCAATTCCCTGTCCTTCTTGAACAGAGGGGCCCAGAACTGGACGCAATATTCCAGATGCGGCCTCACCAAGGCTGAGTAGAGGGGGAGGAGAACCTCTCTTGACCTACTAACCACTCCCTTTCTAATGCACCCTAAGATGCCATTTGCCTTCTTGGCCACAAGAGCACATTGCTGGCTCATGGTCATCCTCCTATCCACCAGGACCCCCAGGTCCCTTTCCCCTTCACTACTTTCCAGCAGGTCAACCCCCAACCTGTACTGGTACATGGGGTTGTTCTTCCCCAGATGCAAGACTCTACACTTGCCCTTGTTAAATTTCATCAAGTTTCTCCCCGCCCAACTCTCCAGCCTGTCCAGGTCTCGCTGAATGGCAGCACAGTCCTCTGGTGTGTCAGCCACTCCTCCCAGTTTTGTGTCATCAGCAAACTTGCTGAGGGTGCACTCAGTTCCCTCATCCAGGTCATTGATGAAAATATTAAACAGCACCGGTCCCAGCACCGACCCCTGAGGGACTCCACTAGTCACAGACCTCCAGCTAGATTCTGCGCCATGTCAGGGCAGCTGAGA
The DNA here is from genome assembly GCF_037157495.1 of Lathamus discolor. Taxonomy (NCBI): domain Eukaryota; kingdom Metazoa; phylum Chordata; class Aves; order Psittaciformes; family Psittacidae; genus Lathamus; species Lathamus discolor. The sequence continues at coordinate 131,599,583 of NC_088885.1, read as the reverse complement.
GGAAGCAGGGCTGCTTGCTCCAGCCCCGTACTGTGCAGGGGCCTCAAGCTTCCCCTCCAGCTCATGAAGGAAAGAAGGAGGCCACCAACCCGGGAAATTGGGAATTGGTGACAAAGAAAAATAACTAAAGAAGGAGGAAAAGGACAATTAAAAGCAAGGAGCTTCCTCCTAAATCTGTTGTCCCCACGCAGAACCGCTTTGCTGTCCTGCAGGAGACTAACGAGGAAGCGCACTTGCACCACAAACAGCCGGATTATGCACAGGTAAAGATCTCTACTGGCGCTACAAAGAAAAAGCGGCGGGTCGTAGTAATAGGGGACTCTACTTTGAAAGGGACAGAAGCACTCGTCTGTCGGCCTACCCCTGTCTCGAGGGAGGTGTGCTGCCTACCAGGGGCACGGATCAGGGATGTTACAGAGAGGCTGCCTGCTCTAGTAAGTTCCACGGATTATTACCCGCTCCTGGTGATCCATGTGGGTGCTAGGGATATAAATAGTAGTAGACTGGGGACCATAAAGAAAGACTACAGAGCCCTGGGAGAGGTGGTTAGGGGCTCCGGTGCTCAGATAGTCTTTTCGTCAATTCTCCAGGACACAGGGGAGGACCAAGAAGAAGCTAGGAGGATTGGCCAGGTCAATAGATGGTTAAAAGGGTGGTGTCATAGTCAGGGGTTTGGGTGTCTTGAACATAAGACTGAAGTTAGTAGGCCAGATCTACTGGGGGCTGGTGGAGCTGCTCTGGTAAAGGGGAAGAACAGTTTTGGTAGGAGGCTAGCCAGACTGGTCAAGGAGGTTTTAAACTAGATGTGTTGGGGGAGGGGGGCATCATTCCATCCCAACACACCCAGTCAGTTGCCAGCATCTATAATAAATGCTCGGAACAATGTAGATATATTCCAGCTGCTCCAGCCAACGAGCCGGCTTCAATTGGAGCTCGTCTCAGATGCCTCTATACAAACGCCCGTAGCATGGTGAACAAACAAGAGGAATTAGAGATGTGTACACATCTACGGGGGTATGATATAATAGGCATCACAGAAACATGGTGGGATGGCTCCTATGACTGGAGTGTTGGAATGGAAGGTTACAGGCTCTTTAGAAAGGACAGGCCTGGCAGGCGGGGAGGGGGAGTTGCCCTTTATGTTAGGGATAGGCTGGAGAGTATGGAACTCTGTCTGGGGACAGGTGAGCAGTTTACAGAGAGTTTGTAGGTCAGGGTTAAAGGGAAAACAGCTGTGGGAGACATTACTGTGGGGATCTGTTACAAGCCGCCTGATCAAGGAGAACCTGTGGATGAAGCACTCTACAGACAGATAGGAAAAGCCTCACGCTCGCAGGCCCTTGTTCTCATGGGGGATTTCAACCACCCTGACATCTGTTGGAACGATGGCACTGCACGGCACAAGCAATCCAGGAGGTTCCTCGACTGTGTGGAAGACAACTTCCTTCTGCAAGTAATAGAGGAGCCGACAAGGAGAGGTGCCATGCTTGACCTTGTGCTCACCAACAGGGAAGGGATTGTTGAGAATGTGGTACTCCGGGGCAGCCTTGGATGCAGCGATCACGAGATGGTCGAATTTGAGATCCCCAGGAGAGTGAGAAGAGCGTGTAGCAAGCTCACTGCCCTGGACTTCAAAAGAGCAGACTTTGGCCTCTTCAGGAGCCTGCTTAGTAAGGTTCCATGGGATATAGCCCTGGAGGGCAGGGGAGCCCAAGACTCTTGGTTGATATTCAAGGATCACCTGCTACAAGCTCAGGAGTGCTGCATGCCAACTAGAAGGAAGTGCAGCAGGAGGGCCAGGAGACCTCCTTGGATGGATAAGGAGCTGCTGAGGAAAATTCAAGGGAAAAAAGAGGCTTATAAAAAGTGGAAGCAAGGACAGGCAGCCTGGGTAGAGTACAGGGGTGTTGTCTGGGAAGCTAGGGACCAGGTTAGGAAGGCTAAGGCCCAGTTAGAATTAAACCTAGCCAGGGATGTTAAGGATAACAGGAAGGGATTCTACAGGTACGTAGCAAACAAAAAACAGACTAGGGACAAAATAGGCCCCCTGAGGAAGCTTTCGGGAGAACTGGCTACACAGGATTTGGAGAAGGCTGAGGTTCTGAATGACTTCTTTGCCTCGGTCTTCACTGGCAAAGGCTTTGACTGCACCACCCAGTTGTTAGAAGGCAGACGCAGGGACTGTGAGAATGAAGACCTTGGGCCCACTGTAGGAGAGGATCTGGTTCGAGACCATCTTCTAAATCTGAACGTACACAAGTCCATGGGACCTGATTGAATCCACCCGCGGGTCCTGAAGGAGGTGGCGGAAGAAGTTGCTAAGCCACTGGCCATCGTATTTGAAAAATCATGGCAGTCAGGTGAAGTTCCCGACGACTGGAAAAAGGGAAATATAACCCCCATTTTCAAGAAGGGGAAAATGGAAGACCTGGGGAATTACAGAGCAGTCTGTCTCACCTCTGTGCCTGGCAAAATCTTGGAGCAGATTCTCCTGGAAGGCACGCTAAGGCACATGAAAAACAAGAAGGTGCTTGGTGACAGCCAGCATGGCTTCACTAAGGGGAAATCCTGCCTGAACAATTTGGTGGCCTTCTATGGTGGGGCTACAGAATTGATGGATAAGGGTAAAGCAGTTGACATCATCTACCTGGACTTGTGCAAAGCGTTTGACACTGTCCCACACGACATCCTTCTCTCTAAATTGGAGAGATATCAATTTGATGGATGGACCACTCGGTAGATAAAGAACTGGCTGGATGGCCTCACACAAAGAGTTGTGATCAACGGCTCAGTGTCCGGCTGGAGACCAGTAAGGAGTGGTGTCCCTCAGGGATAGGTGTTGGGACCGGTCTTGTTTAACATCTTCATCGCTGACATGGACAGTGGGATTGAGTGCGCCCTCAGCATATTTGCCAATGACACCAAGCTGTGTGGTCTGGTTGATATGCTGGAGGGAAGGGATGCCATCCAGAGGGACCTTGACACGGTTGTGAGGTGGGCTGATGGCAACATTATGAAGTTCAACCATGACAAGTGCAAGGTCCTACACCTGGGTCGAAGCAATCCCAGGCACAGCTACAGACTGGGCAGAGAAGAGATTCAGAGCGGCCCTGCAGAGAAGGACTTGGGGGTGCTGGTCGATGAGAAAATGAACATGAGCCGGCAGTGTGCGCTCGCAGCCCAGAAAGCCAAATGTATCCTGGGCTGCATCAAAAGGAGCGTGACCAACAGGTCGAAGGAGGTGATCCTGCCCCTCTTCTCTACTCTCATGAGACGTCACCTGGAGTACTGTGTGCAGTTCTGGTGTCCTCAACAGAAAAAGGACATGGAACTGCTAGAGCAAGTCCAGAGGAGGGCCACGAGGATGATCAGGGGACTGGACCACCTCCCGTATGAAGACAGGATGAGGAAGTTGGGGCTGTTCAGCCTGGAGAAGAGAAGGCTGCGTGGGGACCTAATAGCAACCTTCCAGTACCTGAAGGGGGCCTATAGGAATGCTGGGGAGGGACTCTTCGTCAGGGACTGTAGTGACAGGACAAGGGGTAACAGGTTAAAACTTAAAGAGGGGAAGTTTAGATTGGATATAAGGAGGAAATTCTTTCCTGTTAGGGTGGTGAGACACTGGAATGGGTTGCCCAGGGAGGTTGTGAGTGCTCCATCCCTGGCGGTGTTCAAGGCCATGTTGAATGAAGCCTTGTGTGGGATGGTTTAGTGTGAGGTGTCCCTGTCCATGGCAGGGGGCTTGGAACTAGATGATCTTGAGGTCCTTTCCAACCCTAACTATTCTATGATTCTATGATTCTATGATTCTAATTTACATTGATAGCATGCTATTATATTGGAAATGTAGCACAATCTCCAAATTCCTATATCAAAAACCATTAAGTTGACATATTATTGGATTTCCATAGGTTTTTTTACTGACATACTTTTACCATTGTTTTGACATCATAATATCTCATAGAATAGTTGTTTTGAAATAATTTTTCTATCAGTTTGACATGAGATTGTCTCCATGGACTTATACTGACACTTAAAACAAATGAAGAATTACTGTTGCCATTTTGCACAGAAAAAAATTGCTGTACTAACAGAACAATTTTGTTTTCACAATAAAATGATCCATGTTAATAACTGCTTTCAATTGTAGATAGCTATTTTTTTCCTTAGAGCTTGTACCTATATATCTATTTAAAAACAACTCTAAGATGAAAGAATTTAATCTCTTTTCACGTATTGAAACCAATTAAGTTTTAAAGTAAAAGTTAAATAAAGGAAAAATATCCAGTTAGTTAGAAGAGATGAACAAATATACAGGTCATCCAGACTCAAAATTCAGTATTATTTTTCCAATTTTTATATCAGCAGTTTTATGTATCTAAGAGATTTTTATTTTTTTATATATATGTCCATAAAGTTGCATAAAAATTCTGTGGGTTTGTAACTTCCCTTAATTTGCTGTTTGACTGACTATAAAAATACACAAAAGAAAATCTATTCTGAAGTGTTGTTTATTCTAGATATTTTAAAGAAACTCTCAGATAAAGTAGTATCCAGCCATTTAGAGAAAATTAGATGCAGAACTACATGAAAATATTGCAGTTACAGTTTCTGTGATTTGCCATGACAACCACATTTCTGTTACTTTCATATTTCAAGCTAAGTTAAAGTTTGTGATACATGGTCTAAAGGAAAGGTAATTGGAATGAGATAATTTTCCTATCTTGGTGTTTGTCTTTAAGATCCTTCCTATTAGAGACTCTGACATAAAAGCTGCCAGCTAATAAAATTTGTTAATGGCTCAGAGTTTGAAAGTACTGTCTAAACACATAAGGGTCAGACTATCTGCAAGCACTAGGTGACATTAAAAACTGGGAATGAGATGACATATAATACTGCAAAATAAAAACTATGTCTCTGTAAAGGTCAACAAGATTGCATGTTATAAACCTGGAGCTCAGCTCGGAACTGCTTATGTGATGTAATCATGAAAACACCAAGGCTTTATCAGGGCATATATTTCAAATAGAAAAATGAATGCCATTATACAGGGTACTGGAATACAGGACTATGGCTTTGGTGCTAATGTCCAGACAGATTAATCCAAACTGGGCATGATGTGCTGTGGTATAGAATATCCCTTAGTCTAGTTCAGGTTAGCTGTCCTAGATGTCTTCCTGATAGAGCATGAGACACTGAAAAGTCCTTGACTTAGATTAAGCATTAGTTGGCAACAACTAAAACACCAGTGTGTCATCAACATTATTCTTAGACTAAAGCCAAAACACAGCTACTAGGAAAGAAACCTAACTCTATCCCAACTGAAATCAGGACCCTCATCAAGATTCAGAGAGGATGAAGTCATCTCTTCTCAGTGAGAAGCAGCATTTCAGTTAGTGAATAATGTCAACAGAAGAACAAAGAGGTGTCTGCTATTTGTAAACATGGTTAGGTTGGTCCTAGAAAATGGTTCCTTCCTAACAAAAAGAGAACTGTCTTCTGTTGAAGCAGATTTAAGTCCAGATGATAGTGTATCTAAATGGGTTTTGATACCAAAACACTTCGTCAAAGATGATTTTACTAATTGCATGATTTCTCCAACCTATGGGAGACACAACACAGCCAGGAGGAAGGTTGGGTGGGTCAGTGCAGTTGTTTCAGTGCTGCTGTGCATGGTAAAGGGCTGTGGGGTCCCCTGGGCTCCTCTGTGCTTCCTGGAAGTTAGAGAGATGGTCCTGAATCCCAGAGAGTGTCATGGGCTTCCTCACCAAGGTGGGAGTTTTTTATATCGTGGCTACCTCCACTATTCTTAGGTGTCCTCAGTTATACATTTGGGTACAAAATAATTCACCAAGGACTTGTCTTCTCAAGTTGCACTACTGTTTTCTGATGTGCTGTTTCCATTGTCAGTGCTATCGTTCAGGTCACTTTTAGACATAGAATCTTAGAATAGTTAGGGTTGGAAAGGACATTAAGATCATCTAGTTCCAAACCCCCTGCCATGGGCAGGGACACCTCACACTAAACCATCCCACACAAGGCTTCATCCAACCTGGCCTTGAACACCGCCGGGGATGGAGCATTCACAGCCTCCCTGGACAACCCATTCCAGTGCCTCACCACCATCACAGTAAAGAACTTCTTCCTTATATCCAATCTAAACTTCCCCTGTTTAAGTTTTAACCCGTTACCACGTTACCCGTTACCGATACCCGTTATCACGTCATGCCCAGGAGGTAACTGAGGGTTACCCGGAAGAGCTAGTGCACTGCTGGGGGCTGGGTGTTATTGGTCCGTGAGTGGTGAGGTGTTGTATTCTCTTCCCTTGTTATTTCCCTTATCATTATTATTATTGGTGGTAGCAGTAGTGGTTTGTGTTATACTTTAGTTATTAAACTGTTCTTATCTCAACCTGTGGGAGTTACATTCTTTCAGTTCTCCTTCTCATCCCTCCGGGAGCTGGAGGAAGAAAGGGAGGGTGGGAGTAGACTGCGTGGTTCTGATTTATTGCCTGGGCTTAAACTGTGACAGTTTTCTAGAGCTGGTCAGGTGCCATCACAAACAGAATAAAGATTTGCAACGTTAACAAGTGTGCGAACATAATTTCATTGGTAATTGATGATAGAACAGTAGATCTCTTAATTTATGAACACTACAAGTTTCATCATGGTCAATGCCTGTGTGATTGCCCGTTGCTTACATGTTTATGAGCAAAAAAAATTCAGGAGAAACATTCTTTAAAAACTAGCTAGTGTATGTGCTTTAATACAAACTAGTTTGAATTGTCTTGGTAATATCAGGTGCCTGAGTCATAGCCACAGATTATGTCAGTCTGTTTCTGTTCATCAGGAGCATGAGCCTGTATTTTAATGATGATGAAACCCAGGACTACTCTTTCAATAATATAAATTTAATCTTACACAGGTTAAGGTGACAGCTGATGAAATCTAAGCACTTGCTTTCTTTTTTACAATATACAATATGCAATGGATCTACAAGTTATAAAAAGCATTTTAAGCAGTCAAGCCAGAAAAAAGAAAGGGTATATTTAAATTCAAACCTGAACAATTCACTGCTTTAAAACGTTACTCAAGTCTCCTTGAACCATAATGCTGTAACTGATTGAAGTAGCCTGAAAACTTGAAAATGAAGAGAGTTGACACTTCAGGTTAACATTGATTTAACACATACTGGCCTAGATGAACTAATATTGAACATAACAGAATGACAGCATGTTATATATAACTGAAAGAGAACTGCCAGAAGGTAGTTTCTCAAAAAAAGTCCAAGTTGTTTCTAGAATTTTTGTGTTCATTGCAATCTCTCTTCTGCAAAGATTTAATTACAGTGTCAGCAACTTGTAATTCCCAAGACCATGGCATTAAAAAAGAAATTTAGGTCAGCTGAGATCATAGCATTCACTAAGAACACAAATGGAAAATATTAAACTTAGTTACCTCTCGGTAGTATGTTGGTAGATCAAGCAGATCAATACATTTGTGAAATTTCTGACACCTGAAGGTGTTGTTATTATAAGGATAGAAGTAATGTATTAATTTAATTAGAAGCCATATAATTATGGCTTATTTATTTATGCTTCCCAACAAAATTGTATTAGAAGCTTCATGAAGGTCTTTACAGAATTATTGACTCTGATCTGCCCTTGGGATTGAAGAACTTTGGAATAGAATGTCTGGAAATGGCTAAAAATGTTGTAAGAATGCAAGTGAGCTATCAAAAGCAGATAAAATATATTAAACCTCAAGTACTCTTACTTTTCCATGAAGGATAACTACTGGAATGGACAAACATGCTGGATGCCATGCTAAACAAAATATCCAGAACAAATTAAAGGGCTTTTTATCAAAATACTTTTAGAATCATAGAATGGTTTGGGTTGAAAGGGACCTTAAGATCATTGCGTTCCAACTACCCTGACATGGGCAGAGACACCTCACGCTAGACCGTGCCACCCAAGGCCCTGTCCAGCCTGGTCTTGAACACTGCCAGGGATGGAGCATTCACCACTTCTTTGGGCAACCTGTTCCAATGCCTCACCACCCTCACAGTAAAGAACTTCTTCCTTATATCCAATCTAAATTTCGCCTGTTTAAATTTTAACCCATTACCCCTTGTCCTGTCATACAGTCCCTGATGAAGAATTCCTCCCCACATCTTTGTAGGCCCCCTTCACATACTGGAAGGCTGCTATGAGGTCTCCACGCAGCCTTCTCTTCTCCAGGCTGAACAGCCCCTGCTTTCTCAGCCTGTCTTCATACAAGAGGTGCTCCCATTCCCCGATGACCCTTGCAGCCTTCCCACATACACTGAAGAGTGAATGCAGTACAGAACTGTGAAAAATTTAGGACCCACTTCTCTTATCAAGCATTTATGAGAGGGATTTTAAGTAAATATTTATTATCCGGCACTCTATTTGTGTGCCTACAGCTTAATACTCTGCAAGGCTTCTGTCTGCTGGATTCAAGCACATAAACATATTCAAATATTTGCTCTTATTGAAGGTATTATGTATGGAGTCTGACATTTTGCAAGGGCCTAATTTTTCCAGTATTCTAAAATAGTGAATGGAGTACTGTACAAGCTTTCAGTCAGTTCATTTTGACCTACAGCATGCTTACAAATTAACCAAAGGGAAAGTGGGCAGCAAGGCTAAAGGGATTAATTGATTACAGTGTCATGGTGAGCAGGTTAGCTCACACTGCAATGGGTTTAGTCTGACATTGTAAATGATAAAGGAGATAAACAGAAACAAGCAAGCAAAGATCAAAACCAATCTGTTATAAAATTCTACCTTAATACCACCTTTTTTTAAAAAAAAAAAAGAAAGAAAAAAAGTATGGTCTTCAGGAAAATATTATTTTCTTTTAATTTTTTGTTTTTTTTCATCTTATCTTCCCGCTGAGGACATAAAATTCTTCTCTTTGTGGTTCATGTGATTCAAGATGGGGTTATTCTTTCTGTCTGGGACACAACAGAGGTCAGATGAGCTCACAATTCCCAAAGTAATAACAAAAGGTGCTACCAGGCACCCACATGACTTCACAGATAATCCTTGGGCTCTTGTGATATCAGGCTATATATAAAGAAATACAGATTTTATTAGGATTTTTTCCCATATTATAATCTCGTTATGGACATACTAGACAATAACTGATTTTGAAGCTACAAGCTGCAGAAAGAGTTACCAGATTTTAACATTTCTTTTTTTCTGAGCATGAGGATGGAGGCAGATCAAAAGGAAAACAACAAACTATTGAAGCCAATGAGAAGAGAGTTAAAAATCATGTGAAGGTCAGCCCTTACTTCACACCACTATTGTAATCAGTTTTATTTTTTGCACATGTAGCACATTGAAGATGAGGTACAATCTCAAAGAAATATAAGCAAACCAAAGAAATATCAGTAATGTTTCATGTAGTCTAGCTGGACAAGTTGAGAAAGAACTCTTCAAAAATTTTATATTTAGTTAGTGTATACATTTTGCTTAGCATTAGTTGATTATCCAGAGACCAGATTCCTACTCTACTGTCTTTTATACCTCATGTTGACATTAGTTGTAAAACAATAATGGATTAAGTTTAGTGTCAGAGACAGCCAAACTCATTCTCTTCTATCATGCTTAGCATACATCCATACTATAATACTGTAAGTGGTAAATTATGCATCACTGTTATAACTGTATTATAATGGTGTCAGAATTATATAATTAATAATTAAGAGCTTCTTATATATTTAATAAAAGGCATATTTTCACCCATTAATTGAATCTGAAGTGTTGATTTGTGGATGAAAGGGTGCAAATCCCCTTGCTAAAGCCCAGAAGCTAGCACATACTCTAATTTTCTTTCCTTTCAAGCGTCAAATCCTCTTATGAACCACTTTATCTAATGACAGTTAAGAGATCCTATCTTCATCAGTTTTTCTTATTACTCATAGCTTTCTGAATTAAATAGTTGGATATATAAGCACATTTCCTTGACAGTTTTTCTTGGGAGACATTCTGCTAAGTGAGCTTCTACAATGTTGTATTTTTTTTCTTAGACGCATAAAGAAAACCTCCCATAAATCAGGATCATTGTAGAAGCAATGGATTCCATACTGTAAGATCATGACATAACATAACTTTCTGAGATACAATGCATCTTTTAAATCATGCAGTTTCTGTCTTACATCATTTCTGTTGCAAATCATTTTTTAAAGAATTATCTCTGCAGATAGGATTTAACTGAGCTGTTTTGCTGTTTTTATTGTCCCCTCTTATTCACATGAAGTCAGAAATTAAAAGGAATTTAAGTCAAATTCTTGTTAATCAAGGAAATGTATCTTCTCAATTACATCATTTTGTACAAGAATTAACAGCTTTTTCATACCAGCTGCAATCCTCAGTGCGATTTATATAATGATGCAGGTTTATTTCAGTTGCCTAAGCATAGGCACCTAGTTCTGCTTGAGACACTGCGCCTGAGGCTCTGCACAGGGCCAGCAAATGCAACCTAGAACCTACAAAAGATCTTTGCATGCTTAGAGCAACATAGTAGCTAGAGGCCAGGCAGGATGCTCTAGAACATAAGAAATGGTATTAGGTGCCTTTATTTAGGGAAATAATTAATTTGGGGAATGTCTACCTGTGCACTGAGTAAGCTTCTGAAACCGACATCCAATATGCAAACTTCAGAGCTGCCATGTAAGAAAGTATAGTACACCACATTTTTTTTTTTTTTTTGTTCTAAGTAATCGAACAAAATTAATTTTAACTTTAATAAGTAAGTGGGTTTTGCTTTATAATAATTCTGGAGTTAGGGTGTCATATGAACTTGATATTGTTTCATGCTTTTATAGGATTATCTCCTTTTATTATGAAGTTCTGAAGCTTCATCATTCTTCTGCTGTAAGATCTAAATATAATGAATGAAACTACAGTAACAACACTAAATACATTCTGGAAATGTAAATATATGTTACTTTGGAGAAATTACTTTTGTGTAAGAAAAACAGAAATCAGATTTATTTCAGTCATATGTTTAAGTATCAAGATGACTTTCACACATTTTCAGACTATTCCTCTCTTGCATTTGTTTTTGCATGAAAACAAGTCAACACGGATATGCATCTATAGTCATTAATGTATAGAAATACCCCAAGCTGTAAAAATGTCTGCTGATAAAAGCAGAATCTGTAGAAACACAGGTCACTGTAATGGACTTACAGGTTTAACTACACTTTTTAAACTTTGTTAGGTAATCAAAATAAAACTGACAGCAGTCATATGAGTAATACCAATTTAACAGTTAGGCTGATAGATAAATATCTCGTCACCTTTAGGCCTAATAAGTAGATTTATGGTAGGTCATCAGTCTCTGAGACAATGTTTGGAGTTTTTCCATAAACTATTGCCTGAAGGGGCATTCCATATACACATATAGCTTTGATTTCTTATTGTTTATTGTTCTTTGATGCTCTTATCTAAAGAGATAAACATACATAAGTGCAGAAATTCTTAATCTACTTTGCATATCAGATACTGATTTTTCTTAGAAAAAATATATTAACTACTGTATCTTTTAAGGAAAGAAAACAACAAACAGACAAACAAGCAAAAAAAAAAACCCTCAAAAAAACATCAAAAAAATACCCACCTAGAAATCTATTCAGCTTTATTTAGGTCAATTGAGCACTACAGGAAGTCTGGGTTAGCCCAAAAGGTCCTTTCCAGACTAAGGTGGTATTTGTAAACAAATGACCCAAAGTAAATTATTTACTCCATTAATTTGCCTGTTTATACGCAGAAACATCTAAGTTACTCTTATTTACAAGCTAAAGAGAAATAAAAAGAAAGTCTGTCATGCTGCTTGTGTCCTTGGAGTTAGGTATTTTGGTTTGATTTTCCTCCTCAAGAATCAGACTCAAAAAGTAGCCACTAAGCCATCTGAATCATCTGGATTCAGAACAGCTCAAATTTATAATTAAATTACCGTGGTGTAAGAAGTAGCTGCACTTTAATGGAGCTGTGATAATTACCGTCTTGTATACTGTGACATCCAGACTTCTGGCAATTGGAAAAGTTAGCAGAACTGCTGTTGCTTTTACAGTTGCCCAAATTCACCAAGTGCACACGGGGAATCATTGTAGTCAGTTGCCATATGGTGAACTGCTAATTTACCAAAATTCAGCGAACCCAATTCCATGGACTGTTAAGAAATAAAAATACATAGTTTTGATCAACTCTGTAATACTGAAATCCTGAAAAATCTAATTGAGAATGTACTTTGTATACAAGGTCAAACCACTTAGGTAAAAGATAAAGTATAGCATTATGATACTTAGGGACAATAAAAGCAGTAATGCATAAAAAACACTTTAAAAAGTATTAAGGAGAGAAGAAAGAAGAGTAGTGTTTTTGTTACAATTTTTTTGTGGAATATTTATGTCATGATGACCGTACTCAAAATAAAAAAAAAAAAAAGCAAGTAACAGAAAAAATATTTTCTTGCATTTCAGATATGCTAAGAAAACAATAACAGACTGCTTTTATTAAACCAGGATATTCTATCTAGATTTATATTTTAATGGACTATGTGAAAATACATTCAGTCCTTTGACTAGGTGTAGAACATGCGCAGATTCTCTTAGAACTTTATGTGTTTCATTTATAAATCAAAAAAAAAGCTCAACCACAGAATTTTTTATCTGTTGTATCTGGGGAAGCATTGAGAGGCCTCCAGAATGAATGATATCAATCTCCTAAACTTTAATTCACCAGTGTTGATAGAAGAAAAAAAAGAATACTTAGATTTAAAGAGTGTATTACAAAGAACACCAACCAGTGGTAAAGCTTTCCAGGAAGAAAACCTTGATAAACTAAAATAAATATAAAGAATAAGAAGGCTTTGAGACACAATGAAATAAGGTAAGTCTGAATGTCACAGGAGCATAAAAATGTTCTTATATTACTACTAACAGAAAAAAAATAAAATAAGCAGGCACTATGAATAGCAGAAATATTCTTAATCTATATGCAGTAAATATATTTTTTCTGCAGCCAAAATATAAAAAATGTATTAATGGGTTTATGAGTAACTCTGTGACCTCCACTTTCTCAGTAATCTCCTGGTGTTTTCCAGTTATTTTATTTTTTGTTAGCATAACAATATTATTAAAGCTTAATCAAATATATGTTCTTGGCAATGACAATATTTGTTAGATTGCTATAAATTTTATTATCTTGTCTCTTAAAGTTATCCTACATGAGTTCTTGTAATACTTTATTCTATATAATAATTATTTCTATTAAATATTTTAAAGAAATCAATAACAGCTCTGTATTTGCTTCAGTCTAAGTTTTAGAAGAGGGGAAAAGAATCAAAGTAATCCAGACGATTATCCCTTCTGATTGTGTAGCTTGTCTATGTAAAGAAAGCCCATTTCTAAGATGGTAGTATTGTAACTAGGCCTGAATTAAAAATGAGTGAAAATATCAATCAGCTGTTCGATTAAAAAAGGACTTTTCTTTTTTTAGTTCCCTTTTGCTTTAAAGGGCTTTGTACACCAGGTGTTGTGAGCTTTATGCAGAATACTTGAAGATTAGTTTCTGATGAGACTGCATTTAGTACTATCAAAAAAAGGTAACAGGTTTATTTAATTTTCAAAGCTGCATTTATATACTTCAAAATTTAAATTTGAATTGTAACATTTAATTTTCCCTGTCTCTTCTGCTTTTATTTAAGATGATGTGTTCTTAAATATTTGGATTCCTGAATTATTTTTTTTTGTTGACTATTTGAAGTGATGTCTATGTGCGTGCATTTGTGTGCATTTAAAAAAAAAAAATTTTTCTGTGTGAAGGAGAAAGGGCTTCTAATGCTTATTTTTGTTGGCCTGAATGACGGTATCAGCATATATAACTGGAGATTATGTAGAATACAATTCTATGTCTTAAGAGGTGCCAGTTTGGCTTTTTTGTAACTTTTTTACCTTCCCTAAAGATGTTACTCTTAAAATGACAAGTTAAGGTCAAAATGTTTGGGCTTATATCACTTTTTCTCTATGTAGAGAAGCAGTTTGATACATAAGCAAGTGATTTAAAAAGTAACAGGATTCCGCACTGTCAATTTGCCAAATTCTAGTCTTTATCAAGTGCCTTTTGAAATTTAGGTCTTGTTAACTCAAATTTGTTGTTGCTTATGCCACAGTATAAGATAGCCAAATGCAAGTTTTAGGTTAAGAAATGTTGACTTTTTTTGAAAGCCACACAACAGTGACAAAACACAAACACAATTCTACTGTAATGGTTCAAGTTCTACTTGTAGAACTGATATTTTCTAACATCATGATACTTAGAACTGTGCACCCCTAATATGACATTAACTTTTTATTTCTTTTCACAGGGAGTTTGAATTACTTCATAAGAAAAGTGCATGTCGTTTTATTTCTTGATCACTAAGGACTGCATATTGTCAACTTTAATTTCTATATCAAGTGTATTGTATAAGCAATTTTTTCCTGTAGTACTAGAACTGTAGTGCTAAGACACAGTGTGCTTTTCCCTTCCAGTCTATTGTTAGGTTCAAGTATAACTCCATCATTAATATCCATACTCTGTTCTTATTCCAAGAATACCCCAGAATCCCTTTTTGCCTGCATGAAAGTTATCATGCTAATAGGTTTTCATGAGAACTTATTGATTCTGGTGTGCATTACATGGTATGATCCTTCTTTCATTTCCTAGCAGTTGTGTCACTATCTCATTTAATTTAAGATAATTTATAGAATTATCCTGCCTAAGAAGCAGGCAGGAGCTATTATCTTGTAGGGTTTTTTTAGTGTGTACTGTCCTCATTGGAATATATTCTTTTCATTGAAATATATTATTTTAATATTATTTATAATAAATAAAAGTGCTGGGTTTGGGTGGGGGTTTTTGGTTGGGTTTCTTTTGGGGTTTTATTGGTTGTTTTGGGGTTTTTTTGTTGTTGTTTTGGGGGGGTGTCTGTTTGTTTGTGGGGGGTTTCTTTTCTTTATTTGTTTTGTTTTGTTTTGTTTTCCTGTAGGGAATACTTCTCCATGCCATATGTAGAAACTTCTCAGGAGAAAATCAATGCATCTCCTGTTTTCTCATGGAGAATGATTATATCAAGGGAGAGGGCTGTTATTTCCCACAGTACCAGCTGTTCCATCCTATAATTCATATTAAAAACTAGCACATTTTTTATTATTTCCACTGCTGAAGGCTGTGGTAGTGCTGACTGCTATGAAAAAACTTTTAAGTTCTGTATGATTTATCATTAATTTACCACTCATTGTGATGCACTCTTCAATATGATTCCTTGCTTCCACTGAGGTAAACGAAGAGAAGAATACTTGTGAAATATTCATGTATTCTTTACCAAAATGCAGAACAAGAATATATATCAAGGTGGAGGAGAAATCAGACCTTAAATCCCAATTCTTTAACTCTGAAGATTTTCATAATTTATGAGTTATTGTTTGGTGTGATCTGAAGGTAGTTAAAATAGCTGAATATTGGTACAGAAGAGCTAGGAGTTGCACTCAGCCTTCTGCCAATGTCTTGATACACTGGCATCATCCACATAATTAAAGAGACTTTTGTTCTGCTTAAAGAATGGTTGTGTCCACTGTGTTAACTAGTGTTAAATCCACAATGAAAGTTCCCAAAGCCTGGGGACAGGAGACATTATTTGGCTAGAGAAATGAATAAGAGAAATGCAACAGTTATTGGAAAAGATAAGTAAACAGAAGGGATGGTTTGTCATTTGTTCGGTCTCTAAGACTGGCAGCCCCTACACAAGTTGAAGACAGCTTTTATACATTCAACAAACAGCTTAGTTCATATTCACTTAAAATTTCAGCTGGAGATGGAAGAGCAAAGGACACTTAAGGGATATAGCAGGTTGAAACGTTTGGTTTATATAGTCAGATCTCTTTGAGACTACCATTAGAATCTTGATATAGCTGCATTTTCCCAGGATCTGGGGCACTGCACAAAGTTTCAAGTTTAAACCACATGGAGACACTTCAAAACCAAAGGAAATACAGACAGTTGCTGTCCACATGTCTATGCAATCTAACAGCATGTTCCCATATTTACTTATTCACAACCTTGCCACGTATTTTGAAGTAAACAGAATCAGATAATTCTTTCTGGAAATAACCTGGAATTAGAAAAAAAAGGAAAATTATTTTAATTGTTAATTTCCTGTTTACTGGATAAGTTTTTTTTCCATGTAATGACTCCAAGGACCATCAGTTGCTTGTTTAACAGAAATAATTTATTATATTGTGTCCCTCAGGGACTGGCATTGGGACTGGTAGCATTCTTTATTAAGGACATACAGAGTTGGAATCAGTGTACCCTCACCAAGTCTGTGGATGACATCAAGCTGAGTGGTGCAGTTGGGATGCTTGAGGGAATGAACACCATCCGGGTGGGCTCCAACAGGTTTAAGGAATGGTCCATGTGAACCTCATGGGGTTCAACAAGGCCAAGTACAAGGTCCTGTACCTTGGCTGGAGCAATCCCAATATCAATAGAGGCTGGGGAATCAAGGGATTAGGAGCAGCACTGTAGAGAACGACTTGGGGATACTGAGGGATGAAAAATTGGACATGAACCAGCAATGTGCTCTTACAGCCCAGGAAGCCAGTCATACACTGAGCTGCATCAAAAGAAACATGGACAGCAGGTTGAGGGAAGTGATTCTGACCCTCTGCTCTAGTGAGATCCCACCTGCAGTACTACATCCAGTTCAAAGGTCACCAGCACGAGTGACATTGACCTTTTTGAGTGGGTCCAGATAGGAAACACAGAGACGATCAGAGGGCTGGAAGACCTCTTCTGTGAGGAAAGGCTAAGAGGGTTGGGATTGTTCAGCCTGGAGAAGGGAAGGCTTTAGGATAACCTTATTGAGGCCTTTTAGTACTTTAAGTAGGTGTATAAGAGAGATGAAGAGACTTTTTACTGGGGCCTGTAATGACACGGCAAAGACCGCTGGTTTTAAACTGGACAAGAGTAGGTTTAGATTGAACATAAGAAAAAAAAATTAGCATGAGGGTGGTAAGGCCCAGATTGTCTGTGGATGCCCCTATAAAAACAATCTTTATGTCAAGTTTTGGTCTACTAATGTGTGCCTGTTTCTTTTCATCCTATGGCTGTGCATCTCCTAGATTTTTTGCTTTGATGTTCAAACTTACACAACAAAATAAATAACTTACAATCAGACACAATTTCATCTGAGTTATACTACATCAATTCTTGCTCTTGTTCAAGTGCACGATTAATGATCAGAAAAAAAATCATCATCTTGATTGCAATAATTTACTGTTCTTTTAATCATGTGACTGCAAAATTGTGCATAGTGATCTTTTCCAGAGGCTGTGGAAATTTTCTCATTGCATCCTTTTCTCATTTGAGCATTTATTGATGTGCCTTTCACAAATTTAGTTAGCTCCATGTTGATTTTTGTGTATTTATATTTGCATTAATTCTGTGGGTTTTTTTGAGCCATTAAAAATGTGTCAATATGAACTAATTTTTAAAAAAATACCTCTGAATATCAGGTAATGCTGATGATAGGATGCAATCTTAAGTTAATTTATAAGTTCAAAATGAAGTAAGAGGAAATATTTATTAGACAATAAAAAAAATGTTCTGACTAAAACGCAGTTATGTTCCAGGCTGGTATTACTGGGTAGTGGTAGCCATTCTCAAATGTTTAGAAGAATGCAATTAAGGAAACATGCATGAGGGATAGTGTCAAACCTACCTTACGGGTCTCCTTTTCACTGGCTGGTCCAGTTTGTTGTTCTCTCGCAAACGCAGAGAGCACACACACTCATCCCACAGGCATTCCTGGGATCCAGATGGAGGTACTGGGCAGACAGAGGGACTGTGCTGGTACTGAGGGCATCCAAGAATATGCGTGTGCTTGGGAACCTAGAGAGTGTTGTGTGTGTGCCTTCACTAGTGACCTTCTATCTTTCTCACACAGAGGACAGGGACTTGAATGTCTGTGCTTATGATTTATGTTGGTCTTATAGATATAGGTTGCTGTTGGAGACAGCACCTTGTCTGTGGCAATACGTGAGCAGCCATGCCAGTGTCCTCTGTGTGTGCATGTGTGAGTGTCTGTGGGGTCAACTCATCGAACCTGCAGGTGGGAAAGTGGCATCTGCATCTCTCAGCCTGGGCAAAGACCCCAGGTCTTCAGGACCCTGGTTCTCAGGACTCCAATGTCTGTGAGTTGCTGGGGAAGATCGCTGCTTATGTCCCTCAAAAATACTAAAATGAGGGACAAACAAGGAAAATAGTGTAAGATCAGTTTAAAAGCAGTAAAATAAAAAAGGCTTTAGGTTTGGCGTAGAGGATGCTGTGCAGAGGGTATTAAATTTCTCTGCCTGATTGTCACTATAGTGACTGTCTAGAGAGTCTCAGCAGTTTTAGAGCCAACAGAAAGAAATTAATGAGAAATGGTCCATAAGGAAAAACTAAAAGGCTGGGAAGGGCTGTGCCCACTCTCACCCATAAATACAACCGTGGACGCTGGAAGGGCTGGAATAGAAGACAACACAAAGAGCAACAAGGCCCATGTACTCCCCTATATCACATCTCTTACCAGTACCGTCTGAGACAAAATTTGGGTTAGACAGACATTTTTATTTATGTGGTGTAGTGAACTGCAAGAAGAGGTTTAAAGAAAACTGCCTTTTGCTCTCTGAGCACAAATTCTTCCTGCAATTCTTGTTGGGCATATTTCTTTACAATAATGATCCTGATTTAGAACAGTACTGCTCAGGAGGAACACATACAACACCATCAATCTGCCTATTTCAGTAACTTGCTTCCAAAGAAACAAGAATATGTAGTACAAAGCCACTTAAAATCACCTCAGGAATTTAATTTCCCTATTTAATTTCTGGTTTAAGTAGTAGATGAATATGAACAAGTTTTACTATAAGAAAAAACCAAGCTGTGCAGAAAGTGATGTAGTAAGTTTTCTGAATGTCAAGCAAAAACCCCCTATCACTGTCTTTGGCCATATAATTTTTATTTTTTTTTCTGAACAAATTCTACCATACTTTCTATTTCATACTACCATGCTTTCTCTTTCAAAGAAAGCTGGTCTTCATCACAGAACAGGTAACTCTTTTTGAAAATTTTCTTTTTATTCAATGATTTATTCTGCTTTTACAAGTGCGGAATATGAGTGCACGGTATATCATAACCATTGCCAATGAATGTTAAGACTGGAAACTGCATCAGCAATACACACTTCAGACACTAAAATACTAAGGTAACTTGGTAAGTCATCAGTGTGAGCACGACAATTTATACTATTTAAGGATTTTAAATTGTGTCTAAATCATATTTCTGTTTTCTGTTCAATTTTCGTCAGTTAACTCCCTTTGCAGAGACGTTTAACATTTTCCCCTGATTTCCTCCTTATATTTCTCATTTCAGAACTCACTGTAACATATTCTCTGTCATAATTGATACTCACGACTTCCCTACTGCAGTATCTCCATATATGTTATTAACAAGCTGGTTCCTCCATCTTCTAGATTGTTAATGGCAACATTTATCCATCCACTGATTTGCATATTTTGCATGCAAGAACTACTCATAAATGCTGAAAAAAACTCCGCAAGCTTTCTTAGTCCTTTCAGTCTCTCTGATCTACAGAAACTTCAGGATACTTTTCTCCAGTGGTAAAACTCAGGGACAGATAAAAATACTTATTCAGTGAAATGTACTATCAGTTTTGAAGAGATTGTGTTTAACTTCTTGTCTTAACTTTAAAGCACATTTATGGCAGCTACGTATACAAGTCTGCAAGGATTCTTTATAATAATGGAAATGCAAAAAAGACCCCTTTTTTGTAACTTTCTTTTCCTTCCACCTGCTTTTCAACTCTAGTAAACCAGTGGTGTTGTTCAGAGGTTTTGCCAATCACTTCACTGGGTTTTCACCTCCAGAATTTTCCATGTATCTCTCTCAATAATAGGAAAAATTATGTGGACTGAGCTAGATGTACATTTTGAATAATATAAAATCTTAAGACAATGTTAGTAGATACTTTACCTGAGGAAAAGAGGAAACATTTTTAAAATTATGACAGCAACAAAAAAATCAAAAATACTTGTTTGGTGTAAATCTATTTTACCCAAGTATAGTGTGCTAACATGTTTTCTGACTGCTGTAGATAGTGTAAAAGGATAGAGTATAAGGTTGACCTATAGAAATAAATTAAAATTATGTAACAGTAATAGTTCTAATATATATATGTATATCACAGCTAGTTCTTTAGAGTAGGTTACTGTAATGAGCCTATCAGCTATTTCAGAACTTTTTCTAAAGCCTTTAAAGAGATAAGATGCATCAATTTCCTAAAAAAGATTATGTAAGTAATATATAGTATTATGTAGTATAAAAGAATATGTGAGTAATATAGCTTTCCTAGTTGATAGTAAAAGTCACCAGTAAAATAGTGGAGCACATATGAATGAGAATAGCACATACAAAAGACATGAACAATAAACATGATTTTATTTTTCTACTGAATGGTGACAGCCTTAATGCAATTAAGCATATGGCTTTCAGAAAAGGCTTCAAAGATTTTTCACACACAGAAAAAACCCTAAACATCTTTCATGTAACCAAATCCAAAGGTCTCTTTTGTTGCTTTGATCATTAACTGAAAGACAGTCTATATATGCTACTGCAATATAATTTAGAAACTGGTTTCTATTTTATTTCTAGTTTAATACAACAGCAGAGTTGGAATTGAACATAATGGATGGAGGCTTCTGGAGTGTAATCTACAAGCCTGATATTAGCTTTTTTTTAAGATTCTTTTGGATTAAATGGAAAGTAGAAGATTTTTGGAGCTGGACTAACAATATTATTGTTAAGTTTGGGATACCTATGACAGATAGCTGGAAATATCAGAAATGGCTGAAGGGAATTCAGAGCTGCACTTGGGATGTGTCTATCTCTTTCTCATTAGTAACACCTCCCTGGGAAGTAGGAAGAAACACTCTAAGCCCTTTTCTACCTGAGAGTTTTAACTGGCAGCTTTTCCATGCCATCAGATGTTTTGCCACCTGTTCATCACTGCTGCATTCTCCAATTAAACTTGATTTTATATAAGTGAGTTAGTTTTCACGTTCTGAAGAAATGAAGGTCTTTTGCTGATGTGACTGGTGTGTCCTTTTAGCTCAAGGTTTGTAGGTGAGAGTTAGGATCCTCAGATACTAAGGTAGTAAATATACCAAACAAAGCTAATATCATTGCTCAAACCACCCAAGAAGGTGTCTTTAGAACTAGGCTTCTGATTAGACCTCAAGTGAGATGTACTACCTAAAAACTTGGCTGGCTGGCTTGCTGGCTAGTGGGGCACTTGAAATTCCAGTGTCAATTTACTATCATTTTCTAAACTTAAGTTTTTAATATACTCAGAGCACCACAAACAGACTTCTTTGGCATTTGTTCCACATTTTACAGTTTGCAAATATGGTTTCTAACCTCCTTTACCACTGACCTAGTTCAGAAGTTTATTTAGAGCATTTTGCCATTGTCAGGACTTCTCCTGGAAGAAGGTTTAGGAGGCTGCTCCAGAATCTACCAATTTAGAATCTTTTGTTTTCTGCCTACATATATTCCAGAATATTAAAAGCCTAGACACAAACCAGATCAGGTGTCTTTTTCTGTTTTCTATCCATGGTGTGCTTATAAACTGCCATTAGAATCATTGTTATGATTAAGCAAACTAAGCTCTTTAAATTTCATACTACAGCTCTGACTTGGAGAAATTCTAATAATCATCACCTTACATTTGGAGGTGTTTTCCATTTCTCAAAGCCTACCTCACCTGGATCCCACCACACCAGATACACCTCCCCAGTCCCTCTGGGGTCCCCCATCCTGCCCACATCCTAGGACTCCATTTCAGCCCACAGGTACCAGAGAGCCATCAGCCCCCACATCAACACCATTGCAGCAAAACTCATTCTAGTTTTCACCTTTATTCAGTTCTGTATCACCTCATGTAATGTTTATGACAATGTAAGTAAAAAATTCATTAGTGACTATTTATTGAATCTTTTAAGGAAGAAGAGAGGAATTAAAGATACTGCTGTTGTTTTACAAAACAAAAAGCTATGTTATTAAGGAAATCACATAACAACTATTTAATTTTTTTTCTGTCTCACATATATTCTGTATCTTCTGCCTTTTTTTTTTTTTATACTCTTTCTTTCCCAAATTTGAGAATTGTTTTCTCTATTATTACCATGTATTATTCTATATTTAATTTAAAAACATCTGGCTACTTGTAATGCAATTTCTTTAAACACTTCTTTCCAAAGACTAAGGTAGGAATTACCGGGTCCTTCAAAATTTTGGGTTTGCTAGTTCCCCATGTTCTGCTAGTAGTATCCTTTAGCCATCACCTGAAACCATCCTGGTTTACCTGCTTTACTCAGCATGAAAACTGATAAAACTTTGAGATTTTTGATTACAGTTAAATTAAATTTCATCATTATGGAACTAAGGCATCACTCATCCTTGTCCTAATATCATTTTATAGCTAAAAGACATGCTTAGTACGTTTTAAATAACTTTGTGTGGCTGAGTACAACTTTTCTCAGGTTTAACTTTAATCCTATTCTCATTTTTCTGTTCTAAATGTGTTTCTCTTTCTGATCAAATTTTATTCCTTTTTCTTTGTTTTTTTTTTTTTTTTTGGAGGGGGGAGATTTTTTTTTTCTTAGTTCCATTTTTAGGTTGTTATTTTCATCCTTCTTAATTTCAAGACATTCCCTGCTCATTCATCTTCTATTTTCAAACTAAAAGCTCCTGCTCATTATCTATCTCTTGCATGCAGCTATGATGTTCCAAACAGTCAAATCAGCGCAAACATAAAATACAATAAGCTTCAGCTTTCAACTTATACATTGTGTGTGAGTGATATGTTTGATATATTGTTTGGAATATGTAATAGGGTACTATTTTCAGAGTCACTGAATACCGTCAGACTGTACACAGCTGAAATCTTTTTCTGACCTTACATGTAGGCTCATTATAGCTTACACATTCAGTAGTCAATGGATATCTGCAAGGGGTATCTGCAAATAAACATTTTCTGCTCTTATTTAACACTGAAGCTGGTGAGGTTTAGTCTCATCACTAAGTCAGAGCATCTGGTTCTTAAGATAGATGTTTTCCGGGTTTTTTTAACATAGTCATAGAAAGTTATAATGTATTCAATTAATGAACTTTTTAATTTGAGTGACAGCCTCTACCTACATATTTAACTTTGTTTTCCAGTAATCACACACACATTATAATTTAGGCCTGAAAGAGAACTTAACCATTTAATGAAGAAATATAATGATGACTTTATTTTTTTGAACAACATTTCCTTTATAATTCTTTAATGTAAATTGAAATCAGGCAAAAGTCACTTTTATTCTAACGTTAAGTGCTATACAAACCTGAAAAGATAATTTTGTAATCCCTTTATCAATTTAAAACAAAGACTGAAGTGGTTAAGTTTAATTAAGGAAAAGTAAATTTCTTTCTCTTAGCCAAATTAATATGTATCTATGAACCATGACCCTTTTCTTTCATTTACACTAGAAAATTACTCAAAATGATAGTCCTTTTCAAGCTATTTGTATAAAAGGGAGACATTAATATCATTATATTAATCCAAGCTGGAATGCCAAATCATAACTTTTTTTTATTATTATTATTATTATTTTCTACAGAAAGTTATCTGAGAAATGGTGAGAATTAATTTGAAAATTACCTTTACTTTTATTCCTTCCATTTATAACTTCTATATTTTTAGTCAGTCAAGATCAGATTCTCATCTGGTGCAAACTGGTGATCAAGGTCTACTTTTTTAACACTTCGATATAACATTATCTATCAGAAAACCTAGAGCAGCATCATTGCTTTCATTTTATAAATGGAGTAACTGAGGCACAGTGAAATAATTGTGGCTTTTCCTCCACCATTTTGAGAACAATTATCAGTAACAGATCTAAGAATGCAGGTGAGATTACTTGAAAAATGATTATGTTTCTATCCCCTGACAGTCCATAATACAAATTCTACTTTAAATCAGAAAATTTTGAGTAATGTTCACTCTAATAAAATCAGGTTTAGCTTTCAAAACAAAGCTTGTAAACTGTATAAAATATGAACTTCACAAAATACAGTCCAAACTCATTTGTATTACACTCAACTGAAGTATTCTGTTCTCAGTATCAGTGTTATAACTACAAATTTACCATATGAAAATTATCTTTGTTTTCTGATATTTAGAATACAATTGTAGCACGAGAACCCTGGAATTATGTAGCTGTAATTCCAGGTCTAACTGGTCGGAGCTACATGGCTGTACTGTACAGTCCTGAGACAAGGCTAGAAATCAGACTTGCTATACATCTCAGTCATCTATGAGCTTTGGTGTCAACATGGTCAGGTCTGGAGCAACCCCTCTAGCACTAGAGAAGAGGAGCCTTCAAAGGACACTCCAGAAGACTCTACTTGCTGTTCAGAGGGCTTCACCAGTCTGCAGCAGACTTGGTTTTCTATTTGACACTAGTCTGCCTAAACCATCACATTGCATCCTTGCTGCAGCACCACATCATCAGAATCAGACAGTCAAAACAGCTACTGGAGGAACCTTTTCTGTCAACTGTTGCAAAGATAAGTTGGGTTCTTAAGCAGCTTGAAGTGATTCTAGGAGCAAAATCCAGAAATATCCTGACCTTTAGAAAAACATGGATGAGGTAATCATAGAATCATAGAATCATAGAATGGTTTGGGTTGGAAAAAGCCTTAAGATCATCTAGTTCCAACCCTGTTGCTATGGGCAGAGACGCCTCACCCTAGACCATGTCACCCAAGGATCTGTCCAACCTGATCTTGAACACTGCCAGGGATGAAGCATTTATCACTTCTTTTGGCAACCTGCTCCAGTGTCTCAGCACCCTCATAGTAAAGAACTTCTTCCTTATTGAAGGAACTTCCTCTGTTTAAGTTTAACCCCATTACCCGTTGTCCTGTCACTACAGTCCCAGATGAAGAGTCCCTCTCCAGCATCCTTATAGGTCCCCTTCAGATATTGGAAGGCTGCTATGAGGTCTACATGCAGCCTTCTCTTCTTGAAGTCCAACATCCCCAATTTTCTCAGCCTGTCTTCATCTGGGAGGTGCTCCAGCCCCCTGATTATCCTAGTGGCTCCCCTCTGGACTTGCTCTAACAGCTCCATATCCTTATACTGAGGACACTAGAACTGCACACAATACTCCAAGTAAGGTCTCACAAGAGCAGAGTAGAGGAGCAGGATCACCTCCTTCGACCTCCTGGTCATGCTTCTTTTGATGCAGCCCAGGATGCAGTTGGCTTTCTGGACTGCAAGCACTGCCAGCTCATGTTCATTTTCTCATCAACCA
Source organism: Lathamus discolor (assembly GCF_037157495.1). Lineage (NCBI taxonomy): Eukaryota > Metazoa > Chordata > Aves > Psittaciformes > Psittacidae > Lathamus > Lathamus discolor. Next base: position 131,574,080 of record NC_088885.1, on the reverse strand, counting down.
ACACCCAGAAATAAGAATGTATGTGATGTATGTGTCTTTTATGCCACACTAAGAAGCAAACTTTGTGCAGAATAGCAGTAAAAATGTGCTTATTATGCAGAAGAGAAGTGGTCAGTTTAAAAAAAGTGCAGCTGCTTTCATAAAAATCACAATAAACAGGAACAACCTATACTCAAGGATGCTTGCAGGGTAGGAGGTCAATAGTGAAACTATAAAATCCCCCCTGTCAAACCATACATTTCCATTAAAAAAAATGACATGAGTCACCCACAGAACTCTGCCCTTTATTCTTTCACTGATTTTAATAACATCATTCACACTATCTTACAGTTTAAAGCCAGTTAAACCAATATTGTACTTTCATTATCAAGGCAGTGTTTTTTTAGTCTTTTTCATCTTTACTCTTTCCACTCATCTCTGTTTCAAAGGAGTTCCTTTATATCTGTTATTTAAGCCTAGCATGGTGTGTCACACTGCAGACCTTACTGCCCCTTTAGGCAGCACAGAAATTAAAACCTTAGATCGCATATCTTAAAAACCCTGGTGGGATTTGCAAACTTGGTGTCTCTGTGCTGATGGATAGGTCTGTGTGAAGGTGACAAGTATTGCAGCCCCTTCTTTCTTTTCTACCTTTAGCCCTCCTCAGTGCATCCCACATTTTCTGTCGCAAGGGCTGTTTCAAACCATGTCTGGATGCTTGCTCATTTCAGCTAGTGCACAGGTCTAATTATTCCTAATGTCATATAAAATGCACTGGTTCTCTTCTTTTTCAACCCTGTAGATGCACAAATTAGCATGACATTTGTAGCTGGTGCAGTCCAGTACACTATTAATATACAAAGCTATACACTGATGTGTAAACTGGTGATTTTTTTCTGAACTGTTTTGTTTTTTGTTTTGGGTTGGCTGGTTTGGTTTTTTTTCATATCTCTATCAGTAACTCATCCCTAACCCTACTCCTCCCCTACTGCTTCCATCAGGAGGCATCCAGATTCCCTACTCTCGTTCTCCAAACATGGAGACTAATTGAGTTTCAGAATGCTTTATTCAGCTTCTGTCATGGTCCAGCTTTCATCTATTTTTTGAAAATTCAGAGAGAATATTTTTCAATTAATATAGAAGCAGAGTATATACGGGTGAAAATGTATTGCCTTTTTCCAAGGCAGCTCTGTAATATCATAGTTTGGATACCTACCTGTTTAAAAAGTCATAATCAATTTATCATTTCATAGACTTAAAAAATTAGACCTTTTTTTACATGACAACTGTACATGGGCACTAGTAATTCCATCAGTCTTACTGCAATGAGAATAATGGGTATGCAGCCATGTAAAAAATTATTATAGTTCTGTGAAGAGGTTCTTGAAGCATCATAAACTATGCACATGCTAGTTAAGCATTTTGCCCTTAATCTTCATTGGGTTATTTCCTTCTCTTTGGTGTATTCTTATACCCTTGGTTTTGTTTATATATTGCATTCACTAAAACAACCTTTCTCAAGTGACCTTGGTGTGATTTCACGTCCTCTTGCAATTTCTTACACCACTTGAATGAAGTCCGTGAGATATGTAATTATATATGGAATTAGAATTTTCTTTCTTTCAACTTTTTAACATACTAACATCTACCCTTTTAATCTAACCCCTTGCCTTCACACCCAAGCTTGCATAAGATTATAGTTCATGCAGATATGCTTATGAACTAGCAGTCTGTCACAGCTCTCTTATTTCATGTTTATTTTGCCCTTTTCTTTCTTCTACCCCTTTTTCTTGTCAGGTGAAACAGACCACTCTTTTTCTTCTAATACATGTTTTTTTATGTGGAATCCAATACTTAGCTGTTTCAGGTGAGTCTGAGCAATAGTCCTGAGCTACAAGCTACCACCACTTATTCATGTCATTAAAAATTATTTTGCCAAAATTTGGGAGGACAATAACAATTTTTTTTCCTTCCTCCTATTATTCCTTCAAATATCAAACCTATTAAATATTTTTCATCATTCTATCATTTTGGAAATTTCAAAATTGCCTGAAGACCTTCTTCTCCAGAAATACTTGGGATGTTATATATAGAATCATAGAATAGTTAGGGTTGGAAAGGACCTCAAGATCATCTAGTTCCAACCCCCCTGCCATGGACAGGGACACCTCACACTAAACCATCCCACACAAGGCTTCATCCAACCTGGCCTTGAACACCACCAGGGATGAAGCATTCACAACCTCCCTGGGCAACCCATTCCAGTGTCTCACCACCCTAACAGGAAAGAATTGTGACAACTCCAAAGGGAGGAAGAAGGGAAGAACATTATTAAACGAGGTTGTTACAGCTGAAAAAGACTGAGACCAAACTGTTAAAATATTCACCAAATGTCTGGCAGAAAAATGAAGGTTATTTCATTCCAGATTATATCACAGCGCACTTCATTGCGTACAACATTCGTCTAAGAGAACATGTCCATATCACTTAACCCCAGATAAAACTATCATTCAAAATCCATACTTTTACCACTTTTCAGGCCCAGGACATGAATAAACATTTCATGTATCAACTTTTTTTCACTTGTTTTAATTACCCTTCTAGGTAGCTTTTAACACTGTCTGGTGTAAAAAAAAAACCAAAAACAAACAGGCAGACGCAGTTGCTCTTTTACCAGCATGGAAAGTAAATTTTGTACAATGTCAAACAGCACACACTATAAAAGTTACACATTTGCATAAAATATTGAAAAAAAGCCGTAAGCTTCCTCTTCATATATACCCTGTGGGATAGACCAAAGTATTCACCTTGTGCTGAAAAACAGGTTTTCCAAAGGACAAGACATATTTTCTATTTAAGAAATTAATCTCTGTAGGTCTTTTTCACTGTAATGGAACTTATATGACTAAATTGAATTAGATGGGTAAGTGTTGGGGTTATTTCAGGATGAGATTCAGCTGCCCATGCATTGATAATTCATATCATGTAAGTGCCCTAGGATGTGCAGTCACTCACATGGGACTGGCAGATGAAATGCTGGTCTATGCTTTTCTGTAGTAACAGAAAATTTAGAGTACCTCAAAAAGTGCTAGACATCTGTGTCTTGGCATCATAAGCATTCCTTTAATGTACTAGTCATACAAATACTGCTCAGGCATACACTAATTCTACACTATTTGTATAATGACCTACTTGATGACACATTGTTACACGTGGTATGTGAATGATTTAGGAAAAAATCTAACCTTTAATTTTGTAATGTTTTAATCAAACAAGAGGTCGCACAGAGTGTTTTGTCCTGACTGACTGAAACATAATGAACTTTCTCATGCTTTATTTCCACATTCAGAACTTAGCACACAACAAACTAAGTTGAAACACCATCACATTTTCTCCTTTGAATCTTTAAAGGAAAGGACGAAAGGAGCTATAGGTAAGAGATGTGGCTTTCATAAAATACATTGCCTCTTTTTTTTTTTTTCTTTTGCTGTTAATTGAGATGTTGCTTTCATAAAATACATTGCCTCTTTTTTTCTCTTTTGCTGTTCATTAAGATGTTCATATGTTTCAGCAACATACTCCATGAAATGTTGGTAAGTTTCCTGATGAAGTTCTCACTGCCATGAGGAAGTGTTGAGAGTTCTTGGCTTCTGCTGGGGGTTACAAAAGGCAAATTTTTAACATGAAACGCCAGAATTAGAGCAATGAAATTTCAAATAAACAGGATTTCCTTTTGCAGTAATGCCTGTTCTATTTCATTTACACTGCTGTGCTATTCTTCAAAGTCAGCAGGGTGAATTTCACTGCCAGTTATGAAAATCCATTCTTTCTCCATTTGCTATTAAAAGTCCTTCAGGCACAGTAGGATCCAAGTATATTTGTAAGCTAAAGAACACGTCCTGGTCCAGTCATAAACACATTTTCTCTTGCATTATAGAGGGCATAACTTGTATTTACAGTACATTTCATTACTTTTCTGAGCTATGGTTCTATCTTACTCAAAGTAAAATTTGTTCCTTTTGTAGTGCCTGAAAAAAAATTATCTTGAATGATAAATCATTTTTTAATAAAAAGGAGTGAGCTAGTATATTCTGAAATGAACATGTTATGAAACCATCTATAATGTGTTAGGAAATTTAATTGCATTCATTCAAGAAATAAACATTTTATTGTGAGTTGAAGAAAATGGCACCATTGTCAGGATAACTTGGAAAAAACTTTCTCCTCTGGTTAATATTGTTTTGCAAGACACCAAATCACTTGTTACTTTAGTCTTTAAAAAAACCTGAGGGATACATATTGAACCTATGTGTACAGAGATATCCTAACAAATATTAACTACTCCAAAAAGAAAACAACAAAAATTTTTCAAAAGTTTTTCACTTTCTGGTTGATTTGAAAAAAAAAAAAAATTGAATAGAATATTGCAGATATTTTTAGACTGTAAAATTTTACATTATATACTATACAGTTTCAGTACATACCTTACAACACAGTTTATTAATCAAGGTGCAACTCTGGAAAAAGTAAAATCTGGATTAAATTTCTAATTCCTTTTTTATTATTATCTCCATATAAAAGTCATATGTTCAGATGCAGTGGTTGCCCTGCTATGAATCATTCGGGTTTGGGAGAAGGCTTGGTTTAAGATTAAGATTCTTTTTGATGTTTTCTTGATGTTGGACTAAAGGTGCTTCTATGAAAAAAACTGTGAAGATGTTGTTCCAGAGTAATTCAGTTGCAGCTGTTACCAGAAGAATTAATGTCCCATAGAGTTTCTCAGCCACTTCTTAATTTGCTTATATGGGATAAAAGGCCTTAGTATTGGTGCTTGCTTACAGAGCATCATATTTACACAGAAGTAATTTTTCCTGAACACAGGAACACTTGTTAATAAAACAAGTTCCACAAGAATTTAACATAAAAATATTTACACAGTAGAACAAATCCATCTTGTTGCTATCATTTTAGCAAATCAATAAAATAATACTATTAAAGTTTGTCATTGCAAAGTTATAAAAACATTACTTAACATTTATCTAGTATATTTACAAGTGAGTTAGTTACATTCCAAAACACTTCATAAACTTTAAATAATTAATGTCACTTGTAAAAGGTAATAAAAACTATTTTTTTTTCCTTCATGACATTTACAAATCAACAAAGCAATTGTAGCATACAGATGTCTCGTGCATTATAAAAGAACTTCTTCTGATGTACTTATTCAGGTGCTTTTCAGATATAGACTTCACTTTATCTTTTCTATTTAATTGCACCAACAATAGTTTTTAAAGAATTTTAAACCATTTTGGTATTTTCTATACACTACGTGTATACGAGGGATGTATATATCTCCACTTAGGTAATTCAGCTTTTTAGTTTATGGATAAGCTAGTGAATATCAAAGTCCTCTCTACTATTTTTTCTACATTTTTTTGTGATTTTTCTGAGCAGTATATTCTGGTATTAATATGCAAGTTCACTAAACTGTTATAAAACCAGCACTGCGGTTTGAAAAAGTCCCCAAAATACTATTAAATTTATCTTTCCTTATCCAGATATAAGTGAGAACTCTTTCAAAGTCTGAAAATGTGTTAGAAACTTAGTGATCTTGTAGGAGTTTTGTAGAAGTACATTTTCTTCTAATATCAGCAATTAGATATTTTGGAAAGATTTCTTCTTTAAATTCAAAGCTATTCAAATATAAGCGTAATGATTTGTACTTTGAGGCAGAAATGTATCTGACTCTCTTTATAACTGAAAGAATCTCAGGATTCTCAGGGAGGTCAGAGTGGAAACATTGTATTGCAGTCCAGAATGGAGAGTCTTGCTTCTCTGGGTTCGCGTAGCTGATAATCATAAATCAAGAAGTGGATACAAAACACAACATGCATCTTTTACACATTTTAGAAACTATTGCACTTCCAACCTCTAAAATTTGGAGAATCTTTTTCAATATTAACTTAAACACAACCATTTAAAAATACTAAATTGTGATGGGAGAGGACTCTGTTGAGCTTCTGACTCCAGCATCTACATCTACGATTCTTCAGGGATTCTGATCTCTGAACAGTAACTTCAGCCAGCAACAATATAATGGCTGTGGTGGTATCAGGGGCACCACAGAAACCTTGTACTGCTGACATACTCACCATTGCCAGTACAACTGCCTCACAGTCCTTAAAGTCCAAAGACTTTGCAACTCTGGGCAACAGCTTTCACTTACGATCACTTTTACACAAATGCTGATACCTTGCATCACCCATTAAAGAAACAGTTTGCTTAGGCACAATGCATAATTGAACATTCTTGAGCTGTACCTACTTAATCATTTAACCATTCTGCAAGATGAAATTTAAATCAGTTTAGTTACTATTGTTCATGTAAGGTTTTTTTTAAATGTTTATGTGCTTTCATGTTTCTGTGTCAGAGAAGTATTTTGTATTTGGCTAATGAAGCTCATTTATAATTAATCATGTTCAAATATAAAAAGTCATGTCCAGTGAACTATCAGAATTTAACACTGTTCTACCACCAGGACTAGCTTGTGCATCAGGTAGCACATGTGCTGCCATTTTGGCTGGAAACATAATGTTACTCAACACAGCAAGATAGCCTTCCTCTGGTACAGGTAAGTTTCTGGTACAGGTAAGTTTTTGATTACTGTCTTCAGGTAGCTTGGACACGTAGAATCATAGAACAGTTAGGGTTGAAAAGGATCTTAAGATGATCCAGTACCAACCCCCCTGCCATGGGCAGGGACACCTCACCCTAAACCATCCCACACAAGGCTTCATCCAACCTGGCCTTGAACACCGCCAGGGATGGAGCATTCACAGACTCCCTGGGCGACCCATTCCAGTGCCTCACCACCATCACAGTAAAGAACTTCTTCCTTATATCCAATCTAAACCTCTCCTGTTTAAGTTTTAACCCGTTACCCCTTGTCCTGTCACTACAGTCCCTGACGAAGTGTCCATCCCCAGCATCCCTATAGGCCCCCTTCAGGCACTGGAAGGCTGCTATGAGGTCTCCATGCAGCCTTCTTTTCTCCAGGCTGAACAGACCCAACTTTCTCAGCCTATCTTCATACGGGAGGTGCTCCAGTCCCCTCATCATCCTCGTGGCCCTTCTCTGGACTTGTTCCAAGAGTTCCATGTCCTTTTTATGTTGAGGACACCAGAACTGCACACAGTACTCCAAGTGAGGTTTCATGACAGCAGAGTACAGGGGCAGGATCACCTCCTTCGACCTGCTGGTCATGGTCCTTTTGACGCAGACCAGGATACGGTTGGCTTTCTGGGCTGCGAGCGCACACTGCCAGCTCATGTTCATTTTCTCATCAACCAGCACCCTCAGTGACTTCTCCGCAGGGCTGCTCTGAATCTCCTTTTTGCCCAACCTGTAGCTGTGCCTGGGATTGCTCCTACCCAGGTGTAGGACCTTGCACTTGGCATGGTTGAACTTCATAAGGCTGGCATCAGCCCACCTCACAAGTGTTTCAAAATCCCTCTGGATGGCATTCCTTCCCTCCAGCATATCAACTAAACCACACAGCTTGGTGTCATCGGCAAATATGCTGAGGGCGCACTCAATCCCACTGTTCATGTCACCGACAAAGATGTTAAAGAAGACCAGCCCCAACACTGATCCCTGAGGGACACCACTCCTTACTGGTCTCCAGCCGGACATTGAGCCGTTGACCAAAACTCTTTTTGTGCGGCCATCCAGTTCTTTATCCCCTGAGTGGTCCATCAATCAAATTGATATCTCTCCAATTTAGAGAGAAGGATGTCATGTGGGACAGTGTCAAACGCTTTGCACAAGTCCAGGTAGATGACATCAACTGCTCTACCCATGTCCATCAGTTCCATAGCCCCATGATAGAAGGCCACCAAATTGGTTAGGCAGGATTTCCCCTTAGTGAAGCCATGCTGGCTGTCACCAAGCACCTTCTTGTTTTTCATGTGCCTTAACATGTCTTCCAGAAGAATCTGCTCCAAGATTTTGCCAGGCACAGAGGTGAGACTGACTGGTCTGTAATTCCCCGGGTCTTCCATTTCCCCCTTCTTGAAAATGGGGGTTATATTTCCCTTTTTCTAGTTGTCGGGAACTTCACCTGACTGCCATGATTTTTCAAATATGATGGACGTTGGCTTAGCAACTTCGTACGCCAGCTCCTTCAGCACCCGTGGATGGATTCCATCAGGTCCCACGGACTTGTGCGCGTTCAGATTTTGAAGATGGTCTCGAACCAGATCCTCTCTTACAATGGGCCTAGGGTCTTCATTCTCAATTCTCACTTAAGGAACATTTCTTCACCTATCCCAGGATTTATGTCTTACAGTGAATCTCTGTGGATCAATATGATATTCAGACCAGAAAATGTCTTTAACAATATCCATGTGAGCAAGAGGTATAGAATTTAACAGTACTAAATAGTAATCCATAGGATTCTCTTGCTCTGTAAAATTTAAAAGAGAATGGTCTTTTACACATTTTCCCCTATGTTCTTTGGTTTATTTCTTTTTTTTGAATTACTGAAACAATTTATAATTCCTATTTGTATTCAAGGAGGTATTTCTAATATATGCATGGAATTTGTTTCATACTGTTTGAACTAGATCACTGTTCTGGAGCATAACTTATTTAGATAACTATGACATAGTGTTAAACATCACTTTTACTAGTACACATTAAGACAGTTAATAAAGTACCATTTTAGAAAAACATCTGTCAGTGATCAACTTCCTGAGTAATAAACAACGCAGAAAATGTCTTCCTGTTAAAAAGACTAACATATGAGTGGATTAAAATAAATTATTAGCTTCCTCATTAGGCATCAGCCTGAGGATAGTATTTGACTGGCTTAAAGGTTTGTGTCTAGCTACATTTTTAATTTTTAAACAAGCTGCCAATGTAAAGATTTAGGAAATGCCTTAGTGTCTTAACCCACCTGGTTGTTATACACCAGAAACTGGTCAACCCAGAAGCCATAATTATTCAAACAAAATAAATTATTGAAAAGTTATATTCTGGTTTTATATGTTGCCTAGAGAAAAAATATATGCATTTATTCAGCAAGCATCAAAAGATAGCCTGGCTTTTTCTTTGACATTTGAACCCACTCTACCTGCTGGAAACAAAGAGGTAAATATGCTAACAACCACAAAAATTGAATACAGTTTAACAGGCTCTGATGTGTGACTGCAAGATACATTTCCTGTTTGGTAAGGTAAGGAAGTAGTGCTGTGCCCATAAGGAATATGAGGGGCTATACACTGTGCTGAAATCCAGGAGTGTGCACCACATGAGGCCTTTCTGGATAGATCCAAAATGAGAAATTTTTAGCATATCTTCATATCTGAAATAGCAGCAAAAGTGTGGCCTACATGGACTTCTGCAATTCGGACATGAACAATGTACAGAATAGTTTCTGCAATTTTTCTTGGTATGTTTGTCTTAGCTAAGGCAAAATAAATAAGAAAATATATGCTTGCTCTCTATTGAATAAAACCAGCCATTTACTTCCTCTTATACATAGGTACTGGGTTTTTTTTTTTTTGGCATGGGGTATTTATATATATATATATATATATATATATATATAATTGCAAAATTAAATTTCAAAACATGAAGATGCCTTTCTTGATGAAATCATGGAATCACAGAATAGTTCGGTTGGAAAGGATATCAAGATCATCAAGATACAACCCCCCCTGCCATGGTCAGGGACACCTCACCCTAAACCGTGCCACCCACGGCTCTGTCCAGCCTGGCCTTGAACACCGCTGGGGATGGAGCATTCACAGCTTCCCTGGGCAACCCATTCCAGTGCCTCACCATCCTTATAGTAAAGAACTTCTTCCTTATATCCAATCTAAATTTCCCCTGTTTAAGTTTTAACCCGTTACCCCTTGTCCTGTCACTACACTCCGTGATGAAAGGGTCCCTCCCCATCATCATTTATATGCCCCGTTCAGATACTGAAAGGCTGCTATGAGGTCTCCACTCAGCCTTCTCTTCTCCAGGCCAAACAGACCCAACTTTCTCAGCCTGTCTTCATATGGAAGGTGCTCCAGTCCCCTGATCATCCTCGTGGCCCTCCTCTGGACTTGTTCCAGCAGTTCCATGTCCTTTTTATGTTGAGGACACCAGAACTGCACACAGTACTCCCAAGTGAGCTCCCAAGAGCTCACAGTAAAGGGGCAGGATCACCTCCTTCAACCTATTGGTCACACTCCTTTTGATGCAGCTCAGGATACAGTTGGCTTTCTGGGCTGTGAGCACACTCTGAAACCAACTCATGTTCAATTCCTCATCGACCAACACCCCCAAGTCCTTCTCTGCAGGGCTGCTCTGAATCTCTTCTCTGCCCAACCTCTAGCTGTACCTGGGATTGCTCCCACCCAGGTGTAGGACCTTGCGCTTGGCATGGCTGAACTTCATAAGGTTGGCATCAGCCCACCTGCCATGGTTTGAACCCAGTCAGCCACACAGTTTCTACTCTCCCACCCCCCTCTTTCTTTTCTTCCCCCCCCCTCCCGCCACTTCCTGAGGGATGAGGAGGAGAATCAAAAGAATGTAACTCCACCGAGCGGTCCATCTATCAAATTGATGTCTCTCCAATTTAGAGACAAGGATGTCATGCAGGTCATTGTCGAACGCTTTGCACAAGTCCAGGTAGATGATGTCAACTGCTCTACTCATGTCCATCAGTTCCATAGCCCCATGATAGAAGGCCACCAAATTTGTCAGGCAGGATTTCCCCTTAGTGAAGCCATGCTGGTTGTCACCAAGCACCTTCCTCTTTTTCATGTGCCTTAGCATGTCTTCCAGAAGAATCTGCTCCAAGATTTTGCCAGGCACAGAGGTGGGTCATCCCTTTTCTCCTTCTTGAAAATGGGGTTATATTTCCCTTTTTCCAGTCGTCAGGAACTTCTCCTATCTGCCATGATTTTTCAAATATGATGGGCAGTGGCTTAGAAATTTCATTTGCCAGCTCCTTCAGGACCCGCGGATGGATTTCATCAGGTCCCATGGACTTGTGTACATTCAGGTTCTTAAGATGGTCTTAAACCTGATCCTCTCCTACATTCTTCATTCTCACAGTCCCTTTGTCTGCCTTCCAAGGCTTGGGTGTTGTGGTCAGAGTTTTTGCCAGTGAAGACTGAGGCAAAGAAGTCATTCAGAACCTCAGCCTTCTCCAAATCCAGGGTAGCCAGTTCTCCTGATAGCTTCTGGAGAGGGCCTACATTGTCTCTAGTCTGTCTTTTATTTGCAATGTACCTATAGAATCCCTTCCTGTTATCTTGCACATCTCTAGCCAAGTTTAATTCTATCTGGGCATTAGCTTTCCTAACCTGGTCCCTAGCTTCCCAGACAACATCCCTGTGTTCTTCCCAGACAGCTTGTCCTTGCTTCCGCCTTTTATAAGCCTCTTTTTTCCCTCAAAGTTTCCTCAGCAGCTCCTTAGCCATCCATGGAGGTCTTCAGCATATTTTGCCTAGGATTATTTCCTTACTTTTATTATTATCCTTTGCAAATACATTAAGTAGAAGACAAAAAATACTGAATTATGTAGGTATTTCAGAGATCCAGCTGTCATTGAAATTTCTATTTTATGAAGAAGTCACAGACCAGATGCTGCAGTCAATTAACATTACTACCTTCTTTGCAGCCAAAACAACACAGTATAACTTTTGGCTTTTAATACCAACTATATGTAAAAAAAAACACAAAACCAAAACAACTCAATGCTGAAAAGCACTTTGATTCAGGGATAATGAGATCTAAATACCAACTGGATGGACAGACCCTGAAGTTACTGCTTCTATTTACTATTAATTTTTACAGTTATATACATATAACTAGACTACTATCATACCTAGATAAATAGAAAGAACTTGGAAAAACATCCAATTCAATTCCATTTTATTTTCATTTTGTATTTCTTTTTCTTAGAAGTACCTTTGCTTTCCAGGTTCTCTGTGAATTTTGAAAATATAGATTTGCATTAATATTTGCTGTTTAATTTCAAAGATCACTTCTCCCTCTTCCATAAGCTAACTGCTAAAAAAACCCTGAAAATAAATACTAATTATTCTAAAGTGACCAAATCCATTTAACTTAAACTTCTATAAATGCGCAGAATTAAAAAAAACCCAAATAAACTCAATTTGTTGAATATTACCTACAAAAATAGAAAGTTATTGATCAGAAATATTAATCAGAAATAAAATTGAGCCATAGATTAATTGCTGATATCTTTTTTTGAAATGTATACCATAATGTTGGTAGACACAAGCAGTGTACTTTACTTGAACAAGTAATCGTGTAAAGTGAAGTGTCCACTTACCTTTGACAAATGTGATTATTATTGTGCTGGTTCTGCACTAAGTTTTAACACACTGTCATGGTTTAGAATTTAATGAAATATATCCTGTGATGAAATGTTGCCTTTCCACTAGTTTTCAGAAGCTGGGACCTTTTTTCCTGCCTTTCACATAGGTATTGTTGGGTTTACAAACAAGATCTTCAAAAGCTAAGAGCTAGCTTTTTCCACTGATACTGTATAAACTCTGAAACCTCTGACTCCTGGAAAAAAATTATTAGGAAAAAAAAAAGCATATTTCATTTAATTATTTTCTTTATAGTTTAGGATATCATTCATTGAAAACATGCATATAAATCTCAGAATGACCTGGAAAGCATCTCATTCTGAAAAATATGTCATCAAAACTAAAAGAACAGCCTGATTGCATTGGTACCTTCCCCAGTCCTTGACACATACTGTTGAATTAAGTTAAGAATTAGTTCTTTCCTGACATTTTACCATCTTGTTAACTGCAGACCAGTTATTCATAATCTTTTTGTATTAAATGCGGCAGCAAACACTGCTCTTGACAGTGGTACATCCTAGAACTATGTAAATTCATGTATCATTTAGAAGTCAGTTTGAAATCTGCAGACTTAAAATATACTATTTAGACTGTTTAGACTAATAACAGTTCAGCTATTATTAAATGTGATCCTGCTTGGGGCTTGTGCATTTTACTACAATAACAATAAAAGTTGAATATGCTTCCTATAGGTCTAATACTGACTTTACTGACTTCACAGGATCTAAATGAGTCAGCTTAATCCTTTTAGCTAGTTTATATTCTCCATAGATCTTTTTAATTATATAATATGTTCAAATAACAAGAAAATGCAGTTAGTTATTTATTTGTTCATACATTGTACATGCATCATTAAATAAAGCATCGTGACTAAGCTGTTATTTCAGGGTTTATTTATTTCAATCACACAGGTTTATTCCATGTACTTAAAACATCACATAGTATTAATTTATATGATCATGCATTTTTTGTAATCAATAACTTATATTAACACATTTACATTTCCCTTATATGCTATATCTCAAGCACTACAATCAGTCTACCCACAAATTTGCAAAGTCCTGCAAGAGTACTCTAAGCCTAAGGCTTATGGAAAAAAATGTAGAGCGTTACTCCCCCCATAGCATATGTATGCTTGAATATCCAGCATCCTCTCAGTTCACAGTGTTCAGAAGATATTAATAATTTTGCTTACCTGACACACTAGCTACTGCTACATTTTAATAAGCAAAATAATTCAGACTGCTATAAATACTAATGATGACACTAGTAAACAATACATTTACATTTCCGTTTGAATGCTATCCTCAAACAAAAACTGATAGTCATTAGCAAAATCCAATACGACGTGATAGCTGAATAAATAGATAGATGGATAGATGATAGATAGATGATAGATAGATAGATAGATAGACAGATAGATAGATAGATAGATAGATAGATAGATAGATAGATGATAGATAGCAACATCATAGTTCCCAACAAAACAGATCATAAATCAATAAGTCAGTGAAAGAGCAGAAGAAAATTAATTTTAAAAGACTGATAATATCCTTTTATGTAAAGTAGATTCTGGTTTCCTTAGAGTTGCTGGTGTTAAGGCCAGGTGCATCTGATCAGATGAAGCAAAGCAAAATGTAAAATATCTGTAAAATTACAGCTCCTTGGATACCTCTCTTACAACACAAAAAAAAAAAAAAAAAAAACAAACCTGCTCTAGGCTGCTCTAACAATTACAATTATAAATAATGCCCAACAGATCTACATTCCTTATGCAGCAAAAAGAGACCGAAGAAAGGCAAAAGATTAAACTCAGTATATAATGACCAAAATTACAAGGTTGTGCGGTTTGTTGGTTTTTTTTTTAAATTGTAAGATACAAAGTCTGCTGCAACCATTGAGTTTTGCAAAGAGAAACTAATGGTTTAATCTTTTCCTTATTCAGTTCACAGAACTACCCTGGCCAGTATTGGAGACTGGATCTACCTTTCATGAGTAGCAAAAAAAAAAATATATATTGCTATACTAATGGCCATGGGGATCCTATAAAAGAAATTCAAAGCCACATGTTTTTTTAAAAGAATGACTGATTCTCAGCTCTCATGGCTCTCTGCCAATGAATCTTCAGCCAGTGGAGGGGTTGTTAAGCAAGTCAGAAGGATCTTATATAGATATTTCTGGAACAAAAATTAGCAAATCTTTCAAACAAATATTTTACCTTTAAGAAAGATGTCAGATTCTTTTAGGGAAATAGCTAGATGAGGCATTTTAAACTAAGTTTTTAATTTTATCTTTTCATTGAAATGTTTTTTGAACTGAAATAAATTTTAATAGGCTTTTTTCAACTTTAAAAGCATATATTGCAACATATGTTCAGATTTTTTCTTGGTTGAGTGAAACAAGCATTGTTTTGTGTTCATTGCCTCAGCGATTGGTGTTGGGACCGGTCTTGTTTAACATCTTCATCGCTGACATGGACAGTGGGATTGAGTGCACCCTCAGCAAGTTTGCTGACGACACCAAGCTGTGTGGTTTGGTTGATATGCTGGAGGGAAGGAATGCCATCCAGAGGGACCTTGAGACACTGGTAAGGTGGGCTGATGCCAACCTTATGAAGTTTAACCATGCCAAGTGTAAGGTCCTACACCTGGGTAGAAGCAATCCCAGGCACAGCTACAGGTTGGGCAAAAAGGAGATTCAGAGCAGCCCTGCGGAGAAGTCACTGAGAGTGTTGGTTGATGAGAAAATGAACATGTGTTCAGTGTGTGCTCGCAGCTCAGAAATCCAATTGTATCCTGGGCTGCATCAAAAGGACCATGGCCAGCAGGTCGAAGGAGGTGATCCTGCCCCTCTGCTCTCATGAGACCTGACTTGGGAGTATTGTGTGCAGTTCCGGTGCCCTCAACATAAAAAGGACATGGGACTGTTGGAACAAGTCCAGAGGAGGGCCACAAGTATGATCAGGGACTGGAGCACCTCCCGTATGAAGACAGGCTGAGGAAGTTGGGGCTGTTTAGCCTGGAGAAGAGAAGGCTGCATGGAGACCTCATAGCAGCCTCCCAGTATCTGAAGGGGGCCTATAGGGATGCTGGGGATGGACTCTTCATCAGGGACTGTAGTGACAGGACAAGGGGTAACGGGTTAAAACTTAAACAGGGGAAGTTTAGGTTGGATATAAGGAAGAAGTTCTTTACTGTAATGGTGGTGAGGCACTGGAATGGGTTGCCCAGGGAGGTTGTGAATGCTCCATCCCCGGCAGTGTTCAAGGCAAGGTTGGACGAAGCCTTGTGTGGGACGGTTTAGTGTGAGGTGTCCCTGCCCATGGCAGGAGGGTTCAAACTTAAGGTCCTTTCCAACCCTATCTCTTCTATGATTCTATGATTCTATGTCACATGATATTTCAAAATTCTGTGGGTATAACTATATCGCAGAAGGGGAAAAAAATTCCTGTCTATGGAAATTCATGGGGGCATGGGGGGGGACCCCCAAACTTTTTTTCACATTTTGCCTAACTAAGCAATTTCATTGACTTATTTATCAGTTAGGAGAAGAAGGAAGGGAAGAATGAGGGATTTCAGAAGTGCCCTTTGGTATCACAACACCCAGTAAAAACTTTCAGAAATTAGCTATAGTTCTGGGTTTTTTAATTTTTAAAGGGGAAAGTTGGTGTGAAAATTATTCTACTTGCCTCCCAGGTCCCAGTTTCTCTGTATGTTAGGAAGATTACTAAAGTCTTTCAGTCAAAGGTTAAGATACTTTTTCTCCATACCAGTCTGATGTTTGGTCCTCTCTATGCTGTAAGTCAAAAATTTTCAGCTTAGGCTTTTCACCTTTGCTCTAAGTATCATACAACAGGCCTTTTGCCCTGCCTTTTTGTAGTCAGGAAATGCATTGCCTTCAGCAAAAGAATTTTAGTCTCTTTGAAGAACTTCTTCAATTCTTTATACCTTCAGGGTACAGTGATTCATCTTCTAGGCACTAGATCTTACTATATTTCAGTTTGTAACCATCTTTTTTGATAAATCAGTTATTATCTGAATGTTCTTAGATGTTTCCTAATATGTTTCCCAGACCAGACTGCAGATCATTCTAGTAACTCTTCTCTGAACCATTTCCAATCCTTGCCTTCTTAAAACAGACTCCAGAAATAGGTACAGCAGTCTGACCACAACCTCAGAAACAGCAGGAAAAAAAAAAAAAATTAATTAATTAATAAAAAAAAAAATCTTGCATATCAAAATGTAATAATTTCTAACAGAATATGAGCTATGGTATGATGGTTAAGTATCAGCACTGTTCTTGTAGTAATTCTGCAAGATATAGTAAAGAGATTCACAAATCTTGAAATTCTACTCTTTTCTATGTGTACCTAGGGCCTGGTATTTCTACAAACTGCAGCACACATCCAGATGAAAGGAATGCTTGAAATACAGAGTAGCATTCCATTTTGCAACTATGGCAGCATTAAGAGAGTTTCACTGGTCTTTGTAAATTTTTGCATAAAAATGACATCTCCTGGTGAGATTTTATTGATTTTAATTTTCTGAAAGCAGCCTACAAATTGCCCCATTGCATTCTGTGTCTCTGTAAACAGTGTGCTGCTTTGGTTGGCTTTACTGCAAGATTTGAATATGAAATGGATTCCTACAATAAGACCAAAAGGCTAGGATGGAAACCAGTTACTTCTGAATGCCAAGAGACTTGCCTTTTCTATCAATACAGTAATCACCTTCTCTGTTTAAGCACTAAAAAATTTTAGAGCTCCTTGAGTTTGGGATTATTGTCTCATAATATCAGTTATAAAATTAAGATCTAGACCTGTAATAAGCTTTTAGATATCACTAAAGCAAGTTTCCTTCATTTCTGGAGAGATAGAATATGTAATTTGCTTTACTTGGCTGTGGAAAAAAAAAAAAAAAAAAGAAAAAATAGCATAGCAAAAATTTTGTCAAAATTTCAATGCAGTACTGAGAAAAACAGACTTGGTGGTTTGGTCATTTTCTTTTTCTTTCTTTTCTTTTTTTTCTTTCTTTTCTTTTTTTTTCTTTTTCTTTTTTCTTTTTTTTTTTCTGTGTTGATTTATTTTTTTTCTATTTTGCTAATTTAATTTATCACATTCCATTTTCTTTAGGATGGCAAAATAGAATTTTCATCTGGAGAGGCAGCCCTGACTTTTATGCTTATCCACCTTGTATATATTTGCTGTGTATTTAAATTCTCTTCAAGAGACTTTTAAAAAGGCCTGGACATGACACCACTTTGAATGATTCTTTTATGGTACAGCTAACAGCTCCTTAATGTCACTTCTGAAATAGAAATGTTTAAAAAAATGAAATTGGTTTACACAAAAAAATGTCAAACAGTCAGCACCGTAGGAAATATTTCGACTTCTTAAGACTACAACACTGAATTCTTTTGAAGAAATTCTATCTGGTAAGACATTTATTTACATTTGGATTGCAAATGCAACCACCCAAATAATTAAGTAGCTGAAAATTATTGATCTGTTAGGTGTAATGTGGTTAATGTCAGAAATGTTTACTAGAGTAAGGTTAACATTAATACATACTTTTCCCTTGTAAAATTATTTGGTTAGGACTTCAGACCATATCTCTTTCCAATAATCTTCAAAAATTCAACGGAATCTTAGTTCTTTCTATTTGTTAGGCGTGAGGCAACTTAACTTTAAGAGAAGCTTGTTTTTCAAGCCTGTAAAAATACCCCTTGAGATATATTTAGCATGACGCTGTAATATCTGTTATGACCACTCTGGTCACAAATTTTACCTCAAGTTTGAGAAAGATACAGTAGCGTTCAAGTAAGAGTCTGTGGCCACAATGAACATTTAGAGCTATTAATACAGACAGACAAAAATAACAGTATGAAAATCTGGTTTTACACACTGTGCCAGCTAAGGTATTTTTAGTGCTAAAGTGTCACAATAGCAATAACACATTTTGACCACTAGAAATAAATTTGAGACTTCATGGTGAAGCTAGCCACTAAAAACAAGAGCAAACATTTTTTTTTTGCAGCCCATGTCTTTTCATTGCAAAATCAGATTACCAGTTATTTACAAAAGCATTATTTAAAACCTGCTAAGTCATTTAAGCCAGATAGACCAACCAGTTTTTCTAATTGATTTATTTTTGTTGTACATACTTAATATTTCAATGCTATAAGGAACAGTATGACATCAAGCACCATCATTCTGTATGTTGGTACCCAAATGGTTCTAGTTGTTTGAAGTAAGGATTATATTTGAACTTGATGGACTCTCTCTATAAAATCCCAAGTGATAATAAGAAGTAAAGTCCTATTAAGTACAAGAACCAAGGGCTGGTAAAAAAAGCTCAAGGTGCTGGTTCAAAAGAAAGACAAGGAAATTGTTCTTCATGTAGTTAAGCTGTGGAACTCTTAGTCAAAGACTGCATGCTAAAAATCCACAGAGGCTCTATAAGTACCTGACTTAAATCATGTAAAAAGATCTGTGGTGGGCTGTTGAGTATGAAAAAACACCCATTGAGTCAGAAAGTCCCAAGATAATTGTTCTAAGTCCCATGACACAAAGTGATGTGTATCAACATCATACAAAATGTAAGATCACCACAACCACTCCTTCTTCCTCTAGTCCTTTGTGATGCCAGGCACCAAACATCCTCTGGAAGGGGATGATGTATGCCTGTCTCCTCTCTTCAACATTTCCCAATCGTTATTAACCACCCACTGATGTGGATCAGCTCAGCACTTCATTGAGTCATAGAACTGTCAGGCTTAGAAAGAACCTTAAGATCTTCTAGTTCCAACCCCCCTGCCATGGGCAGGGATTCTTCACATTAGACCATGTTGCCCAAGGCTCTGTCAAGCCTGGCCTTGAACACTTCCCTGAAATCTGTTCTTTGACTCATCTCTCTTCAGGTAGCATTAGTCAAACTCTTTATTTCCAAAATAGGTTTGTGATATTAAAATATTTTTTTAATTCAAGTTTAACATTTTAAGTATTTTAGTTTAATAGTTCAACCCCAAAGAATTTCAATTGTGTCTGTGAAAAATGAAATTAATAAAAAATTCATACCAAAACTAAAAACTTCAGAGTATTAGATAACACTGAACTTCTCAAATTTTTCATCAAAACAACGTTTATAATTTTTGTCAATATTTCCAGATTAATAACTGCAGCTGGCTGATCTGCTAAATTGAGTATTGCTAGCAATGCCTACTATGATTTCACTGCCAAAGACTATAACTGTAAATGTTTGCAATGTTTTCCTATCAAGCTGCCAGATGACTGCTAGGAAACACACTGGGTTCATTTTCCACTCCTGTTATTTATTTGTTGTGTAAAGAACTATTCATGTCATGCCAGTCTGCATTCAGACTCAGTTTTGTGGTAGGTTCTTCTGCAACAAGTATCATCACTCTGTTTTCTGTCAGCTCTAAAACCAGCCTGAGCTAGCACAACATGAGACAACCTATGCAGCCAGTCATATATATGGCACCTTGTGAAGGATGAAGGTAGAAGTGATTCTTCATCCTCAGCAGTACCTATGACGCATGCCTAGTTCAGACCAACAGAGAACATGGTACCATATGTCTTAGTAAGGTATCTTTCCTCATTCTCATTCTCTTTCTGCAAATATGACAGTTGTAGGAGACTGCTATATATCCAACAGATAATTGGTACAATGTTCTAAGTTGCCTTGATCTTGCACAGACTTAGAGTTGTCAGCACATTGTCACTGCATTCCAGCAGAGCTCTTCTTAGTTAACTGTAGTTGGCAGCGCCTCAGAAACTATGTATTTTAAGTTTAAGCAGCTTGACATGATAAAGGTTATCACTTTCTTTTCCTGGATAATTACTGTCAGCATTGATAAACATGTATTTCTTCTCCAGTCCATCAGAAGACTGATGGGAATAAATCAAGAACAAGTCTGTTTATAGCTTAATTTTTAAAGTTCCTGTCACTTTGCAAAATTGTTTATTGTTTTAATATACACATATGTATATGTTTATATGCATCTTTATCTATTTAAGGCAACACTCAGCTTTCATAGTATGAAAGAAGACATTTGATCTGAAGAGGAAAAGGAATTCCAAGGACAAGGACCAGAACATTTTTTAACTTTCTGTGCTTTTATTTGTTTGGGGGGTTGTTTTTCTTTCTTTCTTTCTTTCTTTCTTTCTTTCTTTCTTTCTTTCTTTCTTTCTTTCTTTCTTTCTTTCTTTCTTTCTTTCTTTTTCTTTCTTTCTTTCTTTCTTTCTTTCTTTCTTTCTTTCTTTCTTTCTTTCTTTCTTTTTCTTTCTTTCTCTCTTTCTCTCTTTCTCTCTTTCTCTCTTTCATCTATCTATCTATCTATCTATCTATCTATCTATCTATCTATCTATCCATCTGCTTTGAACGTCAAACACTACAGTTCCTATCAGAAACAATCTGCAGGAATTTCTCCCTAATGACTGAAGCAGTATAGAAGGAGCAACTAGGCTTAAGCAAGGTGATTGACAATCTTATTTTACGAGTTACCCTGCTGTTTTCTATGTGCATTGTTCTATACTATAGAATGTTAAAAATCTTTTTGTGAATCAGCTACAGCTGTTCAGCAACTACAAGCAAAGGGGAACCCCTTAAAGTGGCATGTGGAAAAAATGCAAGAATTAAACTAGCATAACATCTTGACAGATGATTCTTAGCAGTGCATGGTTGTCACAGCTGATCTTCCAACTTTTCTGTGTCATCGTTAATACAGAGTAGTAAAAACATTTGCTTTGCAATGGACTCTTTCTTGCGTTGTAATAATTAGCTATCTTTGCATTTCTCGTGTGATATTCTGGAGACTCCAGTCTATGTTTTCAAACGTGACTGGTGATGTGAGGTATACAAAGTGAAACAGTTTAGAGTGAAAGACTGAGTATCTGCTATCTGAAAGCCAGACCTTTATGGGTCTTTATATTCTACTTTCATGGGAGGAGCAGATGACTTTCATAGAAGTTGTCAAAGGGTTGAACCGCAAAAAAGACTGGTGATGTTACTTCAGAAAAGAAGCAGCAGTCATTCCAGAACCCAGAATGACTGTCTCAGGAACAGCATTCTGCTGTCATGGAGAGCTACATAAAACAAAAAACAATTTACATGATGCCAGCACAGGAGTTTGATGTGTGCCCAGTTGAAGCTGAGAAAGAATAGACGCCTTTAGTAATCAAACTCCCAATGAAGAGATGAAAAGGAGACAGAATTAGAAAGTTTTACTCGCTTCTCTGCCCTCTTGCACTCATTTCCTGTGGCTTTTAGTCATATCTTCTGGCAAGAGCATTTCACAGGTCTAAGCTATGATGGAAAAATCAAATCGATATCATGGTATTATGACCAGCCACAAATCCATTTGGAGAGTTTTAAATGAAAGATGTTCTGTCTGCAGAACTGGTAAGAAAGATTTTAACAGCTCAGTTATTCAAAACAAACAGGTTCCTTTATGATAAATAACCTTTAAAGACACCAAAACAGAACCTCAGGAGCCTTTAGAGGAATAGATAAAATATGGAGAAAGAAGAAATCTCTGTTTAAACTTATTTAATTGGGGAAAAAATTTAATTGGGGAGATGGAGGGTGGAACACATTACAGTGGTGACTGATTTAGAAAATACATCTGACAGGAAGGAAGTCTGATAGGTTTAGCTTTCAATATTTTAATAGTGCCTAAGAAACTTCAATAAAATTATGTATTGTCCTCGGTTCAGCAGTAGCAGTCATTTCTCTCCTTAGTAGCTGGTACAGTGCTGTAGTTTTGACTTTAGTCTGGGAAGAGTGTTGATCACACACCAATTTTTTCAGTTGTTCCTAAGTAATGTTTAGTCTGATCAAGGACTTTTTCAGTCTCATGCTCTGTCAGGGAGGAGGGGAAGCTGGGAGGAAGCAGAGACAGGACACCTGACCCATACTAGCCAAAGCAGCATTTCATACCACAGCATGTCGTGCCCAGTATATAAACTGGGGGAGCAACCCAAAAGGCCCAGATCGTTGCTCGTGTCAGGCTGGGTATTGGCCAGGGAGTGGTGAGCAATTGTATTCTCTTGCCTTCTTATTTACCTTATCACAGAGTCACAGAATCATAGAATAGGAAGGGTTGGAAAGGACCTTAAGATCATCTAGTTCCAACCCCCCCCCCCCCCACCCCGTCATGAGCAGGGACACCGCACACTAAACTGTGTCACCTAGGGCTCTGTCCAACCTGGCCTAGAACACCACCAGGGATGGAGCATTCACAGCTTCCCTGGACAACCCATTCCAGTGCCTCACCACCCTTACAGGAAAGAACTTCCTCCTTATATCCAATCTAAACTTCCCCTGTCTAAGTTTTAACCCATTACCCCTTGTCCTGTCACTACAGTCCCTAATGAATAGTCCATCCCCAACATCCTTATAGGCCCCCTTCAGATGCTGGAAGGCTGCTATGAGGTCTCCATGCAGCCTTCTCTTCTCCAGGCTGAACAGCCCCAACTTCCTCAGCCTATCTTCATACGGGAGATGCTCCAGTCCCCTGATCATCCTCATGGCACTCCTCTGGACTTGCTCCAACAGTTCCATGTCCTTTTTATGTTGAGGACACCACAACTGCACACAGTACTGCAAGTGAAGTCTCATGAGAGCAGAGCAGAGGGGCAGGATCACCTCCTTCGACCTGCTGGTCACGCTCTTTTTGATGCAGCCCAGGATGCAGTTGGCTTTCTGGGCTGCCGGCTTATGTTCATTTTCTCATCAACCAACATCCCCAAGTCCTTCCCTGCAGGGGTACATTATTATCATTGGTGGTAGCAGTAGTAGTTTTGTGTTATACCCTAGTTACTGGACTACTTTTATCTCAGCCTGTGGGAGTTACATTCTTTCAATTTGCCTCTCCATCCCTCCAGGAGCGGAGGGAAGAAGAAGGGGTGCAGTGAGAAAGGAGTTGCGTGGTCCCAAGTTGCCGGCTGGGCTTAAACTACAAGACATATTTTTAAAAAATTGGGAGAGGACTTTTTTAATTCTCTTGCACCCACACTTTTACTTTTTAAGGAAGAATTTATAGGAAGACATAAAGATCAACCTGTGCAACTTCTAAAAAAATATTTTAATATTTATGCTGTATCCAATCTGCTAGCTTTACCTGCTATGTTTTTACAGTAAACATTGGGTAATAAAGTAATAACTATCATCTTTGCTCAGAAATGCTCTCTACAATCACAGAGGAATTAAAAACAAATAAAGATTGATAGTAGAATTTGCCTCTTAAACATAACAAAATTCATAGGATGCTGCACATATAAAATATTTCACAGCATATTAAGTACTTCTCATCTTCCACTATGAAGAAGCTTGTTCATCGTGTATTTGACATTGGGGAAGGCCAAATTGAGTTCAGCGGCTTCCTTTCCTTTCATAAATTTGGCTATGTTAATAAAAAGTTTTAAATTCAGAGACCTAATGCAAATAATCTAGCAGAATAATTTAACCAGTTCTTTGTTCTGTGGACATGTACTGAAGACCATGAAGTATTCTTGATAAAATAATTAAAATATCTCTGAAAACAGGTGGCCACATATTTCAACTACATGAACCCACAGTTCTCTGACAATTACATAACAGTATTTTAAAGGAAATTGAAATTAGCTATTCTCCCTCTACTGTCTCATTCGTACATTTGTGTGATGGGACTGAGTTGAGATAATCATTCAGAGAGAAAGATCTTCCTGTTCCTTTGCCACAGAATATCACTGTCTGCGATGACCATAGAGTAATTGTTAGACTAGTAAACCTGAATGAAAATTATTAATAGGTCTTGCAAAACAAAAGATCTTAAATTTTAAGTCAAGATTTTTGGACAAAAAAATGAAAAAGCAAACAAACAAACCGGGAAAAAAAAAGAAAATTTAAAAAGAAATATTTTTCACCATTGCATATTCAGAAGAATGTGTTATTTTCCTCTTCTGTTTAGTGCCTAGTTTCTTTTTGAAATCATGATGCTTTTTCATTTATTTGCAGTATTTTTTTTGCTTGTTTTTCTGAACACAGTACAGTTGCATTTTGATTTAATTTGGGGTTTTTCCGCCATTATTGAAACTTATTTGAAATGGCAGATATCATATGACGTGTATACAAAAAGGCCAAATCCAAGCCTTATTTTTTCTTATATATTCTATTCAGCTTTTCACTTAAAAGTTCATGAATTCCCATTTATAACAAATATTACTGGGGCTCAATTCCTGAATAATTGAAGACAACCTTAAAATAGTATATATAATTCAGAAATTCTGAGGCACAAAGTTCTTATTCCTAGTGGCAAGTGGTTATTCTAACATTTAACTCTTTCCAATGAGATCACTCAAAAAGGTAAATGATCTGATATGCACCTAGTGGGTTTACAGTCTGGTTCTAACAGAGGAATAACAAATTAGAATTAATTAAGCAGTCTTTTTAAAACTACTGTTTAACTAGCTCTATTAAGAAGCAGAAATTATACTGATTAAAAACAATTACATAGGACTGCAAATTGCAGAAACATAGGTTGGTCAATTTCTCCTAATTTCTCATTTCACCATGGCTTGTCGGATTTGAGTAAAGCATCTTGAGATCCCATGATGCAAATTAGCAGAGAAATCCCCAATATCAGTATAGACTGAGAGATGAATGGATTGAGAGCAGTTCTGTGGAGATGACTTAGTGACACTGGGAGATGAAAAACTGGACATGAAACAACAGTGTCTGTTTCCAGCCCAGAAAACCAACTGCATACAAAACAGTGTGACCAACAGGTCATGTGAGGTGATTCTTCCCCTCCACTCTGCTTTTCTGAGAACTGCATCCAGCTCTGGGATCTCCAACCAAAGAAGATGAACCTGTCAAAGCAGGTCCAGCAGAGGACTACAAAAATGGTCAGAGGACTGGAGCACCTCTAATGTGAAGATAAGCTGAGAAGGTTGGGGTTGTTCAACCTGGAGAAAAGAAGGCTTCAGGGAGACCTCACTGTGGTCTTTCAATACTTACAGGGGGCTTATGTATAAAGGGAAAGTTGTATCTAACTAATGTGATGCACTTCAATAATAAAGTCACTTGCCTAATGGGTAAAGGAAAGACAGTGAATATCATTTTCTGGATTTTAGCAAGCCTTCAGGAAAAGTTGTCCAACTGTGAGATTAGCAGGTACACAGTACAGTAGGTGAAGAACTGGCTGAGGGGCAGGGTAGAAAGTGTAGTGAATGGGGATCATCTGCTAGTAAGATCCAGCTACTTTGGCAATATTGGAATTCAAAGTACGTTTTATTTTGACTCCTGGATACTGCTGTTTTGGGTACCAAATGCCATCTTAAAGACACTTGATGGAATTATCTTGGTGGATATTCCAATTGCTATTCACCTTCTGGATAGCAAGATCTGAGGGGGGAAAGAGAATAATCAAGCAAAATACTCTCATATGTCTTTACAGTTGGCATCATCATTAGAAATCTTCAAAATTTCAGTTCAACCACCACAGTATGTACCCAATTTTGCGAGAACCAAAGACGAATTTGACATGAAATATTAAAACTATTCCCAAATTTGCCACTGAGCATAATGGAAACTCTTTACCAGTAATGTCTTATTGTAACCCGGCAAAGGTTTGACATTTGTTACTTTAAACCTTTCTCATGAGCAGCTTGCTATAAGTAATTAATTTAATTACATCATATAAAGGACACTCGGGAGCTTTGTGTCAGCTTTACAAAGTGTAATGGACAATGTCATATGTGACAATGCCTACCAGGAATTGATTCTCAGGGGTCTTGAATGCAATTTACTCATATTTTCAGTAAAAATTAAAAAAATTACAGAGGAGTTAAAAATAATATGACAGGAATGATCTAATTCAAATGGCAAGAAAAAGGAAAGAGATCTGGTCAGAAACAGCTGACCTATCCAGTTATGTTTCTTGATAAACTCAGAAAACATCACAGGTGAAATATCCAAAATAAATGTAGTTGCTCTATAACCTTCTTGTAGACTGATAAATGCTGTATTTCCCACTTAATATATCACCATCTTTACCAGTGTAGGTTTGTTTCTTTTTAAACCCAGCCTTCTTTATACTTAGTTTAAGTCTATTTTTCCTGCTTTTAAGGCATTTCTGTGACTTCATACACCTCCCTGCATCTGGCTCTTTGATTTAAAACAAAATGACTAAGCTGTGATAGGATGAGTCCAAATTATTTACATATTAGCCTGACAAATGGAGAATGGCATTAGGTGTATGATTTCAGTGTCTGCAGGAGCTCTCTAAGGGAAGCAGATCAGCTGCGAAATACATAGGGACTTGGGACAATATGAAAAGAGAGAATTTACTTGTTAACTGTTCTACTGGAAAAATAGGTCTAGAGAAGATGGTAAAGAAATGACTGACCAAAAGAAAGATGGCAGATCTACTGAAAGGTTTCCATGAAAGAGATCAGCATGACTGCTGGACCAGCAGTGGTAAGGACAGCCATCAACGAAGGAGCCATAATTAAAATTCAGCCTAAATAATTTCTAGGAAGTTTCAGCTCTAATTATGTGCCAAAATGTTTGCTTGAGTTCAGCACACTCTCGTCGCCCAAAGAGCATATTTCGTAATCAGAAACCTTTATGTACTGCCTTTTTCTCATCCCAGATGCTCACTTCAGATTCTCATGCACTCTTATCTCTATCCAGGTTCTGGTCAGCTATATACTCCATCCTGTATTTAGGCCATTTACATCTAAATGCATCTTTTGAAAACTTTACAATCCTCAGAGCACTGCATGAAGGATTATGAAAAATATTAAAAAAAAAAAAAACAACACAAACCAAACCAAACCAAAACAAAAACAAAAAAAATATCAGGACTTCAAAAACTTCATTTAAAGGTGACATGAATGCATTTCCCAGAAGCATGTTGAATTTAGTGACAGTTCAAACTGTTTAAGGAAGTTTCTTTTGAAAGGCAAGATATTTTATTTTTTTAGTCTAAACCATCTCTTTAGAAGTTTGTCTATTTTATAGTAAAACCAGATGCTTTAAGAAACTTTTAAATAGAAAAAATATTGGTTTAGATGGAATGAATTACATAGATCAAGGCCCCAGCTATCTTTTATTGTTTTCCCTAGCAGGAAAAAAGTGTTTGACATGATACAAGAGCAGTGCTTTTTCAGTTTGGTCAGGGATCAAAGAATGAATTATTCATTCAGCTGTGTAAGAAACTAATCTTAAACAAGCTACCTATCTACTCTATCTGGCCTTGAAGAAGTAGAGATATAGGACCTCTTAATTCTATTAGGAACATGTAGAAGAATGAATCTATAATTCTTTAATATCCACTGATTGATACAGGATTGAGGATTCTACAAGTCATTGCAAAATTACTGTCACTATTTTGTTGGCAATTTTGGTGTAGGACGTTTAGACAACCTTGTGCTTAATCATAATCATATTTGGAAAAAAGAGAAATATTTCAGCCCATGATCATATTTAGCCTGGTAAACTATTGTTTCCTAAGCAAAATGCTTATAGATGACCACATAGCCAGCAGCCTATAAAATGCAAAGGGATTTTCATAATGAAGTAGAGGGAGGGGTGCTTTCCTTCTGGGATTCTTACCCCACCAAACCGAGAAATGTGAGGACAGACAGATAAGTGTGGCTTCTGTTGTTACTTCTCCCTAGGAAAGTCCAAGGCTTCTTCACATTTAAGTGTTTATATTAGACCACGAGACAACATAATGACAATATGCTATGATAAGTGCAGAAGGTCATCTAGTTATTGCTTTCTTTCTGACTGAGAATACATCAAAACTTGATGTTAGCGGCCTGCAGCAGGAAAGCAGATGATGAAATACTGCTAAGTGACATTGAAAAAGACTGTATTAACATGTAATTTTTTCTCAGTGCTGACATAAATTATATATAAATGTTACAATGTAAAAAGGAGATGCATGGTTTGAGCACATTCATCCTTAAGTTCAGTGCAATTTTGCTGTACATTGACACATTGCAGCTTTCTTCAGTAATCTCTTTCATTGTAAAGAATTGGATATTAAATGAGCAAAGCCAGATCAATTCAGCTTCTTCCATCTGTACTCTGAAAATACCACTGTTTCTGGGGAGCACTGAAAGAAAGCATAAAAAGACTCAGAGACACTCAGTTTCATC
Organism: Lathamus discolor; assembly: GCF_037157495.1. Taxonomy (NCBI): domain Eukaryota; kingdom Metazoa; phylum Chordata; class Aves; order Psittaciformes; family Psittacidae; genus Lathamus; species Lathamus discolor. The sequence continues at coordinate 131,545,532 of NC_088885.1, read as the reverse complement.
GTTGTTCCTTTTCTGCCCTGTGGTGTAGGTAGAAATTTGAATTCGGTTTGTGGGAATTGCTTTCAAGTTCTCAGTTCTTTATTCTTCCATGTCAGTGTTCACAAGGAGAGTAAAAACTATAGAGGCAAGCCATAAAGCCCTTAATATCCTCAATCAGCTAATCAAATGACAGAGGGGTTCAGAATGGGCTGCAAACTGAACAAAGAAGAGGCAAATTCTGATAACCCATTTCAGAAGCATAGATATGCCACCAAGAAAGGAAAGGAATTTATTTTCTGTTTTAAAGACACTAATTTTCTAAACTGATGTCAAAGAACTAATTGGAGCTTGTAATTCCTGGGTGATTTGAAAAATAGACCCAATACTTTATGTGGTCTGGGGGTAAAAAGAAGGCAAAATATGTGAGCTGAAAGTATAGCTTTTATTAAAATGATGTTACTTCTCCCTGTTAATTCCACAGATAGCGTGCTCCTTCTCTGGAATTTAGATGGTTTCTTCCTGCTGGAACTTTAGCCTTTACTAATTGATAAAGGCTGCAAATAGTCTGTCTCCTGAACTGCAGAATTACACAAACATCAATGGATACTTAAATGTAGTCTACATCAAATTCAAGTATAAATCTTAGGGGATTGCACTAGTTTAGGGCAAGCAGAGTGATTGTGTCCAGTTGTGAGTCCATCTCTTCTCTTCTGTGACCTATAGCAAAGGCACGGTAAGAAAGTGGCAACAAATTGAAGCAATTATGCCTGATCTGAGTTGATAGTGGCTGCTGCATTCTAGGGAGAACAGTTGTGCAGGTCTGGCAAGTAGGAGGCAGAAACAAGAGTTGGAAGATGCCTGAGGGAAAGAGTTTAAAATGCCTGGGAGAGCTAAAAATGTCTCCCTGCCATTCCAGTGACATTATCTAACATATAAAAAATACCCATATGTGCAAGCGTTCTGCATTATTCAATTACCACAGGACGCTAAACAAGTCATACTGCAAACCCTGCTTTCATATTACCTCACCTTTTGTCCCTTTTTGTTCTGCAGCTTTGCCATTGAGTTGCTGTAGGTGTAGGCTGGACTGAGCATTTAGCTGCATGCAGAAAATTCGTTCTCAGGTTTTATGACAGTTTAAAGGATTTTAAATTGCTGTAAAAAAAGTGCTGGAGTGGTCTGCCAATACTCCTTTTCTTGGGTATCCAAATATTTCTATGTTTATTTATAAGGAGATGGAGTTCACATAAGGGAGAAGCTATCTGCCTACAGAATTTTTACTAAACCCCATTTTCTGCATGTTGTTCATGATTCTATGATTCTATGACCTCATTTCTTAGTGTCTGTTGTCTATGGCCTAAGTGCCCACCAGGTGTATGTTATTAAATGACACTAGGAAAATGTGATCCGTGGTAACAGCTGATAACTGAGATTTAGCGTTTCCCGAAAATACGAATTTCTTTAGACTTATTTCCAAAATCATATATGAGATGGATAGGGATAAACATGACATAGGAAGTTAACTAAAACACCACAGCAAGAATCTGTATGTCTGCCCGTATCTTCTAAGGACTGCAGTAATTTGTTACAAATATACCATACTGTAGAGGTTGCTTCTTCCCTGAGCGCTGGATCAGTTTCAGAGCAGTAAATGCAAAACATTTAAAGACCTTTAATACACTCTCCTCGAGGCTTTGTTCTGTTTTTGAAGAATTGTTTTGTTTATGCATTGTTGCCAATTCTACAGTGTCAAGGATCATGCACCAGGATAACAAACTATTTATGGGGTTTTTTAACTTCATTATTTGCAAGCCAAGTAATAAATGTTGTGTCCTTTTAATTTCTTTCTGATCTTTGATATTTTTTGCTATCATGTCAGTCTCCAGAATATCTCGCAAGGCAATTTCAACTTTCAGATTTTCATACTGCTTTTATTACTTACATATCCAAGTCATGAGAAGAAAATACAGCATGGACAATGCAATATTAGTATTTAGCAAAAGAAATCAACCTATGCTAACATTAGAATACTGAAAACAGTTTCTTCATATTAATACTTATTCTCCTGTTCAAGACACCAGGCTTCCAACTGTCATTGCAAAGCAAGCAGTGTATGATTTGTTCTAGAAAGATGTGTTTGGTCTATTTATAAATTGAACTCCATAATGCAGTAAGTCATAAGGCATTTATGTTGATTTCTCAGGGAATCCTTCCAGTTGAGATGGAAGAAAATCTGCTGTTTCAGTACGATGATATAATATATGATTGTAATAGAACTTAATATGATAGCCTGCTACAATTTCAAATGAGCTACTACTGAAGTAATACTGAGCAAAAATAGAATATACAAAACATGAATATTAGAAATTTAAATTTAACTGACATTGCATGCCAAACTTTCTGTCAGAATAGTATATTTTAATTTTCTAAAAATTATAAGTTTGGTTTTGTAGAATTTTAATTTAAGGCAACATAGAAGCAATCCCACAAATGGGTTTGCCTTTGCCTGAAGTAGGAAAAACCCAGACTTCCCAGCATAATTTTATGTGCAATACAGGAACTTTATTCCCTGCTACAGTAAATTAAAGTTCTGACTGGGTAGGATCAGCCCTGTTGGCAGATGCTCTAGTGCTTACTAACCAGATGACTCTTGCTAAATGTGTATCTCAATATTTGAAGGTCCCACCACCCACTGCTGTCAGTGTAGTCTTTAAAAGTCCATCATACTGTTCAGTTTTCTTGGAGGCTGGTGTATGATAGGGGATGGCACTTGACACAGTGCTCTTTGACCCAGGTATTTATGAGGTTGTTTCAGAAATGAGTCCTGTTGTCTGATTCAATTTTTTCTGGGGTACCATCACCATGAGACTTGCTTTTCATTCCCAGGATAGTGTTCTGGATGGTGGCATAAGGCATCGGATATGTTTCCAGTCATCCGGTGGTTGCTTCCGCCATTGTGAGAACATGGCATTTGCCTTGGCAAGTTTATGGGAGTGTGATATGGTCAGTCTGTAAAGCATCCTTATGTTTATATTTTACTAATTTTCTTACATACCTAAGAGGCTTTAATAGCTTGGCTCACTTAATTGCAGCACATTTACGTTCATGAATAACTTGTGCAATAGTGCCCATGGTCAAGTCCACCCCTCAATCACAAGCCCACCTGTATGTTGCATCTCTTCCTTGATGGCTTGAGGTGTCATGGGCCAACCAAACTATAAATAATTCACCCTTATGTTGAGAATCCAGATCCACCTGAGCCATTTCAATCTTAGCAGACTGATCTATCTGCTAGTTGCTTTGATGTTCTTAACAGCCTGACTCTTGGGTACATGAGCATCTATGTGACGTACCTTCACAACTACGTTCTTCACAAGAGGAGCCAAAAAACAAAGAAAATGTTGTAAGACACAGTAAGTGTTGTCAAGGTTGCTGGCTTCTGTTCTCTCTGATTCCTTTTGTAAAAATACCCGTTTCTTCTTGCCAGAGAAAAAAACATCTTAAATGCTCAGGTTCTGGTTAGCTTCATCTTAATCTTATCAGAATTTTTTGAAGAACAGAAGGGAAATTGAATTTGGTCAGAAGTAGAAAATATCCTTATGAAAAGCTGTAGGCATCCTGATAATTGTTTAAACAAATTATGTAAATAAATAAATGGTCAAAATACATTTTCAACATGAGATTGCTAAAACAGGTTTAGAAACTCAGCTATCTGAAAAAAATAGCTCTACAATTTTTATATTGTCTCATTAAGCTCCATCACTATGTTAATTACCAATAAAATTTTACAATGCAGCATATCCTACATGTTTTAGACAGCATCAGACCCTTCATTTCTTCTTACCTGACAGTTTCTCAATGCAGAGAAGCCAGGATGTTTCTGTGAGACGTGCCCTTCTTGTGTAACTTCATATTCAGTATTGGATAATCATGAAATGATATTATTAAACAAAGTACGCCATAGATCTTGGCAAAGCTGGAGAGCTTCATCTGAATCCTTTGATTATACATACCCTTGGTTTTTTTCTCAAATGCACCACATTAGAAAGCAAAGCATCACCATTTACATCACTGGCAGAACAGCTCTCCTTGTCTCAGTCACAAAGCCATTGAAGCTACAAAACCACTGAAGCAATTGAAGTCATGGTGACGACACAATTAGGTAATGAAGTTTCAACACACAGTCAACACAACTGTTAGTCACAGGATGCTACAAAAGCTTAATTTCCAGTAGCTAAAATAAAAAGCATATAGCTTTGAATATTCTCCTAAGAATTAAATTAATTTTTCTAAGGGAAAGTTTTCTGCTTGATGGTTTTGATCATTCTTTGTACTGTTATTTTGTTTTGATTTTAACCAACAGATACCCAGCGTGTGCACATCTGCAGCTGCAGATTTTGTGCCTCATGCATATTTCATACAGAACCAGCACTGAAATGAAGAAAAATTGTTTTTTCTGAGTCACTCTGAGGCCACATATTTGTTTAATTTTAGTACAATTCTCCCATTCAAGAAAGTACTCTCAATGAAAGCTAACAAGGATTTGAGAACATGAGTGAGGTATTTAGATACAAATATATAAACAGATCATGAACTCACTGGCTCTTTTCTAATAAATTTAACAGCTGGCAGTTATTTGAACATATGAAATTGTCATGATGCCTTATATTGGATCTCATTTTAAATATAATATTTTTGTCATAAATCCAGTTTCCAGTCTTCTCATTCTAATAATCTCAATTCAACAAAATGATTAAATACATGAGTAATCTATGTTGTCATCTGGACATTAAGAAAGCAACAAAGCAGCCTGTGGATATCAGTCAGGATATTTCTAAAATACCTGATTCACCATCCCTGGAGTTATCTAAAAGAGGTGTAGACATTATTTATTTCTTATGAGTCTTGACAGCAAATATATACCTAAGTACTCCACTGTTGTTGATCAAGGAATGTTCGCAGATAATTCAATTACTTTTTAAAATTTCTATAAAAATATAACAAGTGTATTAAGAACTGTAGTTAAAGCTGTTCAAAACTTGAAACCCAAATTGCATTCTTTCACTTTTCTGTTGTATAGCGCTTCTAATATCACACTTAGGAAAATACATTTGGTGGATGTGTTATGAGAATGTGAAAATTAATTACTGAAGAAAGAAAGTACGATACCTGAAATCATAGCAGTAGGAGAATTCATAACCAGAAATCATTCTTTACTCCATTTTTTAAAAAACTGTAGACTGTTCAGTGTATAGTTTTCAAATCCAAGAACTTTTCTCCGGGAGAGAACTGAAAAATCTCCTATCTATCTGAATTCACTTGTTTTAGTGTACTTCTTCAAAAAACAACCACTAAATTGAATGTGAAATTACTATCCTGGATCTAATTTGGGGAGCAGTTTGGGGAGACAGGAAGCAAAGATTCTGGAAGAATATATTGTCCCTAATTAGTCAAAGCTATCTGTTTCTGAAAACCTTCATTTTTGGAATGCCCTGCTCTTCCAGGACTATAAAGGAGCACCTTTTGCCACTCTTGTGCACAATTCCTGCTCCCATCCCACAACCCAGTGTCACACCTGCTTCCACCACCCGACCTGTCCCAGTGAGACCCCTGGTCCAGCTGCCCATGTCCATACTCTGCCTACTGTGAAAGCGCAGGCACAGACCCAGATGAGTGAACCTCAGATCTCTCCATGCAAGAGACAGAGCCTGAGCTACCAAGTAGGCAATGTGGACAGTCAGGATTTTTTTCATCACAAAATTTGGCAGGTCCTGATATGCTTAGGAATAGTGTTTGCTTCTTCAGGGTTAACATGCATTGATGTCAAATTTTTAACAGGCCTTTTTTTTTTTTTTTAATTCTAGCTCTGCAATCAATATTTTTAATAACATATATGTTTAAGTGTTATCTTTTTTCTTTCTCCATATATCAATATTTTTATTAATATATTTTTGTTCTATTATCTCAAAAAAGAAAATCCCAGTGAAATGAAAAATGTCAATAAATACACACCACCTGAAATTACATTTGCAGGAATAGTATTGAAATATAAGCTGAACACATGAGATTAATAGCTATGTTATATACCCAAGATCTGAAATTGCCCCTGATGTAACTTTAAAAACTTTAAGAATGTGTAGAATGAGACTTATTTTTTTAACGAAAAAAAAAAAATCTTTATATTTTGTTGCAAGTTTTGGTAACCACAGTAGTTAAACAGTAAAAGAATGGTCAAAAGGAAGAATATAAGTAGCTTATGTATGTAACAGGATAGCTGAACCATATCATGGATCTACTTGGGTAACTGTCCTGGGTTAAGCAGTAGCAGCTGTTTTTCTCCTTCTTGGTAGCTGGTGCAGTGCTGTATTTTCGAATTTCAGCCTGGAAACAGCACTGATAACACCGATGTTTTTAGTTGCTGCTCAGTAATGTTTAGTTTGACCAAGGACTTTCTGAGTCTCATGCTCTGCCAGGGAGGAGGAGAAGCCGGGATGAAGTAGAGACAGGACACCTGACCCAAACTGTGGCATTTCACAACACGGGCTCAAGTTGACGCAGATACTCAAATCCCTGCTTATTACCACCAAATCCTTTTTATCCCCTTGTTCGGTACTTTCCCAACCTGCACATGCATATGACGTTCAATCTCATTGGCCACTGTGAAACTCTCCAGTCCAATCACAATGTTTCAGACCCTCTCACAATCCCCACATCCTCTGGACTCCAACTGAGATTACTGCCACAACTACAACCTGGCCCATCCTCCCAAGGTTTGCTTGTTTACCTTCCCTGTCCTTCAATGTCCTTCCAACTCATCGCCCTGGGGCTTGTTAGGCACCAAGGCCTCAGAGCTCATTCCCAAACTCTTTTTCATGCAAATCTTACCGCTTTCACTCCCCACACCAAACTAGCCAAGCAGGTATTCCATACCACAGTATGTCATACCCAGTACATAAACTGGGGGTGTTAGCGTAGGAACAAACACATAACCACTGGAATGGTTATATGAGGTGCTTTATTGCAGCGCTGGGAAACCAGTGGTATGCACCCAAATCTGGTTCCTACCTCGTCACATCGCGTCCGCAATTTATATCCTAAAAGTTTCACAATTAATACATATTCAACATGGGTTACAACATTTAACTAATACATATGCATTAAGGATTGCCACATCAGTCTATTACAACATCAGCCTCTTCAGCGCTTGCGCAGCCCCCTCTGGTGGTCTCCTGGTGGTCATTCCGATGAAGTAAGAGTCTTCCTCAGATGAAGTAAGAAGTCTTCCTCAGGTTGTCCTCTTCACCTTTCCCTTACTTGAGTATATTCCAATCCTTGTGTGGATGCTAGCACTTTCTTAACTTCCTTTAACTGCTTCTGGTATGTTCTTCTGGCTATCTTATGCATAGGTTCTACTCGGGTATAGTCTCCAGTACATACTTTTCTAAATCCACTCATATGCCTTTCACCATATATGGTTATGGACTACCATTGCAACACTGGTTACAAAACAGCCATGATACAAAACTACAAAGTTATAACATTTTCTAATATATAAAATCTCACTATTGATTTATAAATTTCTCAAACATAATCATTTCTACTATTTTATACAATTATTTTATCATACAAAATTCTGCTCTTTTCCAACAGGGGCAGTTACCTGGAAGGGCTATATCACTGCTTGGGTTGGTCAGCGGGTGGTGAGCAGTTGTATTCTCTTCCCTTGTTATTTCCCTTATTATTATTATTGGTGGTAGCAGTAGTGGTTTTGTGTTATACCTTAGTTACTGGACTGTTCTTATATCAACCCGTGGGAGTTACATTCTTTCAATTCTTCTCCCCACCCCTCCAGGAGCAGGGGAAGGTAGGAGGTGGGAGTGAGCAAGGCGCTGCGTGGTTCTGGGTTGCCAGCTGGGCTTAAACCAGGACAATTCTTTTTGTCACCCAACATGGGGCATGAAGGGTTGAGCTAATGACAAATCTGACTGGAGTGTGTGTAATCATATGTGTGATAAGCATTCATTGTTTTCAGATCAGTCACGTGTCACAATGCTGATTTATTGGCTCTCAAAGTTGTTGCTCTTGATCTCACAGTTTCAGCATGTTGTACCTTACTCACAACCAGTATTTGCTGGGATAGTGTTTATTGGCTGGAGGCCTTGGGCTAAGGTTCTTGTTACATTGTACTTTACAGTAATGACTTGTAATACAATAGAATCATTGATCATGAAGGTGATCTGGCTTGCGTTCCCAGTGTGGTCACCACCTCTATACTTTGGGAGGTATATAATAGAAGTGTTTAGCAATTACACATCTTTTTTCCCCTCCTCGTGTGGTCAACCTGTAAAGGAGACACTCCCTTATGCTCCCAGCCCCCCTACAAGACCATTTATGGCATCATTTGAGATTTCTGAAGGTTTTAAATGGCCTTTGAGTACCCTTGACACCTGCCTGCTGCTTGTGACAGGGATCACCATGTTGGCACACGTACAGAGTGTGTTTTACCCACGACCATTTCGTCTGATCTCAAAAGTTAAGCAGAGTAGGGTTTGGGTCTTGTCTGGGGTTGGGCAACGATATAGGAGGACCAGGAGATTTTCCCTGAGGCTGGACAGTCATGAGTGGCAGGGTGTGTGGGATAGTATGGACAAGTATCCAGGCCAGTGGGCCCCTCCAGTGCTTTGGAACTTCACCACTGAACAAGTGCAAAATCCAGAAAAATTAGTAAAACACTTAAATGAGGTGTGTTGTCATTCTGGTCATGCCAGAGATGGACAAATCATGGCAATGTGCCAGGGCTTGGCTTATGCTTACAGAACCATGTTTAACAGTATCCAGAACCTTCAAAGGGAAAAAAATGTCTTTGGATCTGATGGCAAAGCAACCAACAACACAGCTACTTCAACTCCAAATACACCAGCTATACCAACCCTAGTGACAAGTAGAGCAGCTACTCAAACTTCAACTGCAACAGACAGCACAGCTACTCCAGCTCCAAGTACAGCAGCTACTCCAACCCCAGCGATAAGTACAACAGCTACTCAAACTCTGACTGCAGCAGACAGCACAGCTACTCCAGCTCCAATCACAGCAGCTACACCAACCCCAGCCACAAACACAGTAGCTACTCAAACTCTGACTGCAACAGACAGTGCAGCTACTCCAGCTCCAAGCACAGAAGCTACACCAGCCCCAGTGACAAGTACAGCAGCTACCCAAACCCCTACAACACATACTACTGCAGCCACAACAACCACAGTGATAATCACTGCAGCTAAACCAGAGGGCCAATTCGTGCCAATATCAGTTGCCCCTGTACACAAGGGGAAAAGCAAAAAAGAGGCAAAAAAAACGAAACAAGATGAAGAAACAATGTACTCGTCATCTAGGACAGCATCTGACCAGGAGTTATTAGTATGTGAATAAGAGGAAGAAGAGTGCTTCTTGACCCTGGACCTCAACCGAGCTACGGAACATGTAAAGATTTTACCTGTTAACCAGAAGAGCACGTCATCATCTGGTTGCTCTGATGGTGGGACAATGGGGCCAACGGTAACAAACTAGAAGGTAGAGAGGCCAAGCAGCTGGAATCTCTTGCTAGGGAAGGGTGAATTGACAAAGCAAGTGCAAAAGAGAAACCGTCACTCAGCCTTTGGAGGCAGCTCTTGGCAGCTGTGAAAGAAAGTTTTCCATACAAGGACGATGTTAGGAGTTGTTTGGCCAGTTGGACTACTTTAGACAAAGGCATCCAGTCTTTGAGAGAATCAGCCATTGTAGAGATGATCTATCGCAAGCTGGATGCTGGGAAAGGACCCATAGGTCCAGGTGAAGTCGAATGTACATGACCCATATGGCGGAAATTTACACAGAATGCACAGTCATCATATGTCCACTCACTGGCAGCAATAACCCGGCTCTAGTAGATACGAGTGCACAGTGTACCCTGATGCCATCAAGCTGTCAAGGGGTGTGTCCTGTGTTTAGCAGTAGCAGTCAGTTTTTTTCTTCTTGTTAGTAGCTGGTGCAGCACTGTTTTGACTTTGAGCCTAAGAACAGAGCTGATAACACTGATTGTTTTTAATTGTTGTTAAGTAATGTTTACCTTGACTAAGGACTTTGTGAGCCTCATGCTCTGCCAGGGACGAGGGGAGGCCAGGAGGAAGCAGAGACAGGACACCTGACACAAACTAGCCGAAGGGGTATTCCATACCACAGCACGTCATGCCCAGGGAGGTAACTGGTAGTTACCCGGAAGGGCACAGGCTCTCTTTGGGGGGGTCAAACTCTTTCAGCGGTGGTATTGTATTCTCTTCCCTTGTTATTTTATCATTATTATCATTGGTGGTAGCAGTAGTGATTTGTGTTATACCTTAGTTAATGCGCTGTTGTTATCTCAACCCGTAGGAGCTACATTCTCTCAATTCTCCTCCCCATCCCTCCAGGAGCAGGGGGAGGGGGGGGGGGAGGAGGAAGGAAAGAAAGAGGGAGAAAGGGGGAGGGGGGGCGGGGAGTGAGTGGACGAGCTGTGTGGCTTGGTTTAAACCACGACAGTTCTTTTTGGCGCCCAACGTGGGGCCCGAGGGGTTGAGATAACGACAGATCTGACCGGAGTGTGCCTAATCTTATTTCTGATAAGCATTCATTGTTTTAGATTAATAGTCACTCGTCACAATGTTGGTTTATTTGCTCTCAAAGTTGTTCCTCTTGATCTCACAGTCTCAGTATATCGTACCTTACCTAGAGCTGGTATTTGCTGTGGTAGTGTTTTTCAAGTGTGGGGCTTGGGCTAAGGTTCTTGTCTCATTGCACTTTATGGTAATGACTTGCAATATAATAGAATCATTGATCATGAAACTGATCTGGCTTGTGTTACCAGTGTGGTCACCAACTTTATACTTTGGGAGGTATATAATAAAAGTGCTTAGCAATTACACATCTTTTTTCTCCTTCTCTGGTGGTCAACCTGTGAAGGAGACATTCTTTTACCCTCTCAGCCCCCCTCTCAGCCCATTTACAGCATCATTTGAAGGTTTTGAAGTTCTTGAATGGCCTTCTAATACTGTTGAGACCTGTTTGCTGATTTTGATGGGAATCGCCATGTTGGCATGCATACAGAGTGTGTTTTGCCCACGATGATTTCATCTGATTTCAAGAGTTAAGCAGAGTCAGCTTTGGGCCTTGTCTGGGGTTAAACGACACTATTGCTTCCAGGTGTGTTGATCCACCTAGCAGCTACTCAAACTTTGACTGCAACAGACAGCATGGCTACCACAGCTCCAAGCACAGCAGCTACACCACCCCCAGCGACAAGTACACTTGCTACTCAAACCACAGTGATAATCACTGCAGCTAAACCAGAGGACCAATTCGTACCAATATTGGTTGCCCTTGTAAGAAAGAGAAAAAGCAAAAAAGAAGCAAGAAGGGTGAATCAAGATGAAGAAACAATGTATTCACCACCCAGTTCAGCATATGATCAGGAGTCATCATCACATGACGAATAAGAAGAAGAGGTGACTTCTCGACCTTGGACCTCTACCAAGCAACGGAATATGCAAAAAGATTTTACCTGTCAACCAGGGGAGCACATCATCACCTGGTTGCTCTGACGCTGGGACAATGGGGCCAATGGTCACGAACTAGAAGGTAGGGAAACCAAGCAGCTGGGATCACTTGCTAGGGAAGGGGAAAAGCAATTGCAAGAGAGAAAAAGTGTCTCAGTCTTTGGAGGCGGCTCTTGGAAGCTGTGAAAGAAAGGTTTCCATACAAGGACGATGTTGTGAGTTGTTTGGCCAAGTGGACTATTTTAGAAGTCATCCAGTCTCTGAGGGAATCAGCCATCACAGAGATGATCTATCACATCAAGCCAAATAACGGGGATGTACCTGTAGACCCAGATGAAGTCGAATGTACACGACCCATATGACGAAAACTAACACGGAATGCACTGTCATCATATTCCCATTCATTGGCAACAGTAACCTGGAATGATATAGTACCACTAACAGTGGATGAAGTGATTCATAAACTCCGAGAGTTCGAAGACAATCTCACCCCTTCCATCATCTCAGCTGTGGAAAAACTGTCCCAGGATCTCAAACAATTGAGGGACGATCTATCTGATTTATTCAGCTCCTCACGTGTACCAACACACGTCTCAGCTATTAACAAAAGGCATCCTATTCTTCGAGAGAGAAGATACAGAAGGTATACGCCACGGGACACCCTATGGTTTTATCTGCAGGATCACGGAGAAGACGTGACAAAGTGGGATGGAAAACCTACTTCAGCTTTGGAGGACGGGTGAGTGAATTGAAGAGGGGAGCAAGGGCCAAGACTGATCATCCCATGAGAGCTGCGGCTTCAGTCTCTGGTGAGCAGGTTCCCAGATGAAGTGGAAGAGCAGATTGTACCGGACATGCTAGAACTTCAGTATGAATTAGAGTCAAAGGCAGCCAAGTGGTATGCCACGATTGATATTGCCAATGCATTTTTCTCAATTCCTTTGGCAGCAGAGTGCAGGCCACAGTTTGCTTTTACTTGGAGGGGTGTCCAGTTCACTTGGAACTGACTGCCCCAGGGGTGCAAACACAGCCTACCATCTGCCATGGACTGATCCAGGTTGCACTGGAATAGAGGCAAGCTCCAGAACACCTGCAATATATTAATGACATTACCGTATGGGGCAATACAGCTGAAGAAGCCTTTGAGAAAGGAAGGAAAATAATCAAAATCCTTCTGAAAGCCCGTTTTGCCATAAAACAGAGTAAGGTCAAGGGACCTGCACAGAAGATTCAATTTTGGGGAATAAAATGGCAAGATGGACGTTGCCAGATCTCCACAGATGTGATCAACAAGATAACAGCAATGTCTCCACCAACTAATAAGAAAGAAACACAAGCTTCCTTGGGTGCTGTGGGGCTCTGGAGAATGCACATCCCAAATTACAGTTTGATTGTAAGCCCTCTCTATCATGTGACCCGGAAGAAGAATGATTTTAAATGGGGCCCTGAGCAACGACAAGCCTTTGAGCAAATTAAACGCGAGATAGTTCATGCAGTAGCCCTTGGACCAGTCCGGACCGGGCCAGGTGTTAAAAATGTACTGTACACCGCAGCTGGGGAAAACGGTCCTACCTGGAGCATCTGGCAGAAAGCTCCAGGGGAGACTCGAGGTCGACCCCTCAGCTTTTGGAGTCGGGGGTACAAAGGATCTGAGGCCAGCTATACCCTAACTGAGAGATACTGGCAGCCTATGAAGGGGTTCAAGCTGCTTTGGAAAGATTGGCCCTGAAGCACAGCTCCTCCTGGCACCCCGGCTGCCCGTGATGGGCTGGATATTCAAAGGCAGGGTCTCCTCTACACATCATGCAACTGATGCTACAGGGAGTAAATGGGCTGCACTAATTACACAACGAGCTCAAATAGAAAATCCTCAGTCGTCCAGGCATTCTAGAAGTCATCATGGACTGGCCAGAGGGCAAAGATTTTGGAACATCACCAGAGGAGGAGGTGATGTGTGCTGAAGAAGCCCCACCATATAATAAACTGTCAGAAAGTAAAAAGCAGTATGCCTTGTTTACTGATGGGTCCTGCCGTATTGTGGGAAAGCATTGGAGGTGGAAGACAGCCATATGGAGTCCTTGACGACAAGTTGCAGGAACTGATGAAGGAGAGGGTGAATCGCGTCAGTTTGCTGAGATGAAAGCCATCCAGCTGGCCCTGTACATTGCTGAACGAGAAAAGTGGCCAGTACTTTATCTCTACGCTGACTCATGGATGGTGCAAATGCCCTGTAGGGGTAATTGCAGCAATAGAATCAGAGCAACTGGCAACGCAGAGGTAAACCCATCTGGTTTGCTGCACTGGCCCAGCCGAGTCAGAAATTTTACATACTGTAGAAGGGGACAAAGTTCCTATGGCGCACATAAAGAATTTGCTGGGGAAGACAGTCTGGGTTATTCCTGCTTGCAGTAAAGGCAAACCCACTCATGGGATTGTTTTTGCTCAGGGACCTGGATATACTTGGTAGGTAATGCAGGAAGATGGGGAAGTCTGATGTGTACCTCAAGGGGATTTGATTTTAGGGGAAAACAGCCAGTGAACTCAATTGTATGTTGTTGCCTGCTATGTAGCAATTTTACAGCCCACCAACTAGATGTCTTCAGGTCACCAGCGACTTCCCTCCAACCATCAACCCAACAAAGAATCAACATTGATGCAACCAGACAGGTTCTGTGGTATCATCAGCAGGCAACAATTCAATACTGCACACAGCCTGTCCTGCTCTGAAATACTGTTACAAGAGATGGAGACCGACATCGCAGACTGGATGAACTCAGCAGCTTTTTAGGGATTGGTCCATGCACTAAGGAATGACTTATCTGTGTGTGTGTGTGTATGTATATGTAAATATATATGTGTGAGACAAGAGTCATGGTATATTGAAAATGTGAGATCTGAGCATGATGTGAATGGTATGAAATAAGGGGTGGATACTGTCCTGGGTTCAGCAGTAGCAGTCATTTTTCTCCATCTTAGTAGCTGGTGCAGTGCTGTGGTTTTGAATTTCAGCCTGATAACAATGCTGATAACACTGATATTTTTACTTGTTGCTCAGTAATGTTTACCCTGACCAAGGACTTTCTGAGTCTCATGCTCTGCCAGGGAAGAGGGGAAGCCGGGAGGAAGCAGAGACAGGACACCTGACCCAAAATAGCCAAAGAGGTATTCCATGCCACAGCACGTTATGACCACTGTATAAACTGGGGGCAGTTATCTGGATGTGCTAGATCACTGTTCGGTGCGGATGAGTATCAGTTGGCGGGTGGTGAGCAGTTGTATTCTCTTTCCTTGTTATTTCTCTCATCATCATTACTATTGGTGGTAGCAGTAGTGGGTTTGTGTTATGCCTTAGTTACTGGACTGTTCTTATCTCAACCCATGGGAGTTACATTCTTTTGATTCTCCTCCCCATCCCTCTGGGAGCAGGGGGAGGAAGGGCAGGCAGTGAGCCAGCAGCTGTATGGTTCTGAGTTACCAGCTGGGCTTAAACCACGACAACAACACAACAGATACACTTTTGTTATCCCCAGGACTGGTCATGGGTATATAACACACTGAGATTCCAAGAATTTTGTTTACTTTTGCTTAATTGATAAATAGCATAAAATTAATTTGAGGCTGAAACTGGCATTTTAATAACTATTTCTCAATTTGGGATATGGGATAAAGGGCCTAACAGAATGGGACATTGGGTAGAGGGTCTACAGAACAGGAAGGAGCTGAACATTGTCACAAACAGAGTCATCCTGGTATGGAGAGTATGGCAGCTCTAAACTGATTCTTGGCTTCAGGATTCCCTAATCACCGCTGCCCCACATTACCATGGCCCCCACATTTCACTCTATGTTCTAGCTACACATATATGAGTATGTATGTGAGCCTGGAAGTGAAGAAAGGAAGCATGGCATAAAGAAATCTGTGCCATCTTAGGGGGTTTTGAGGAGTCTATCTTATATGACAGATTCTCTCTTTACTAGAGGAAGCTACAGCTGCTCTGCAGACTCAGCAGAACAGTGGCAAAATCATAGAATAGAATAGAGCAGAACAGAATAGAATAGAATAGAACAGAACAGAACAGTTAGGGTTGGAAAGGACGTCAAGATCATCTAGTTCCAACCCCCCTGCCATGCACAGGGACACCTCACACTAAACCATTCCACACAAGGCTTCATCCAACCTGGCCTTTACCACGGCCAGGGATGGAGCACTCACAACTTCCCAGGGCAACCCATTCCAGTGTCTCACCACCCTAACAGGAAAGAATTTCCTTCTTATATCCAATCTAAACTTCCCCTCTTTAAGTTTTAACCCGTTACCCCTTGTCCTGTCACTACAGTCCCGGACGAAGAGTCCCTCCCCAGCATCCATATAGGCCCCCTTCAGGTACTGGAAGGCTGCTATGAGGTCTCCATGCAGCCTTCTCTTCTCCAGGCTGAACAGCCCCAACTTCCTCAGCCTGTCTTCATACAGGAGGTGCTCCAGTCCCCTGAGCATCCTCATGGCCCTCCTCTGGACTTGTTCCAGCAGTTCCATGTCCTTTTTATGTTGAGGACACCAGAACTGCACACAATACTCCAGGTGAGGTCTCACAAGAGCAGAGTAGAGGGGCAGGATCACCTCCTTCGACCTGCTGGTCATGCTCTTTTTGATGCAGCCCAGGATACGGTTGGCTTTCTGGGCTGCGAGCACACACTGAAGCCGGTTCATGTTCATTTTCTCATCAACCAGCACCCCCAAGTCCTTCTCTGCAGGGCCGCTCTGAATCTCTTCTTTGCCCAGTCTGTAGCTGTGCCTGGGATTGCTCCCACCCAGGTGTAGGACCTTGCACTTGTCATGGTTGAACTTCATAAGGTTGGCATCAGCCCACCTCACAAGCGTGTCGAGGTCCATCTGGATGGCATCCCTTCCCTCCAGCATAGCAACCGGACCACACAGCTTGGTGTCATCGGCAAACTTGCTGAGGGCGCACTCAATCCCACTGTCCATGTCAGTGACGAAGATGTTAAACAAGACCGGTCCCAACACCGATCCCTGAGGGACACCACTCGTTACCCGTCTAAAATAAATAAATAAGAACAGCAGTCATGAAATCTGGATTTGTGCAGATTCCTATTTCTATTCAGATAGGCCAACAGCAGCACCAGTGGAAATTGCTGGCACCCTCAACTGGATAAACTCTGAAAAGTCTCTCAAACAACACACTGAAATGCAGAGGAACCCATGACAGTCCTTCAGAAAAGTGAGATCTTCTGAAGATACTGAAAGTCAGGTTCTGACAAATGGCTCTCATATTACCAAGAGCTCATTTTTACTAGCAGCTAAAAATTCAGACCTTGTATTCAGAGGCATGCACAGAATCTAATAGAATAGACATGAGAAGACAGGTTCAAACTTTTGATATCTTTCCATAAAGATAGGAAATCCTATGGATTACCTTGAAGAATGTCTCTGGTTTAATATGCTGCTTACTTTTAACAAGGAAAGTGTTAAAGAAGTGTGATATCCACACCCTGGCATAAATAAATACCATTATTTCAGTGAGTTCACTTTTCTTTTTTAGGATTTTAATAATTTAAAATGAATCTTTGGAGGTTGATTTTTCCTGTATTCATTTATTACCATAATTTTTAAGAAAAGTATTTAAGATGAAGATATGTCTCTGAGTTACATGCATCGGATCTGACAATATCTACTAATCGTATCTACAAATCATATAGTCTCTCAAATATACATTCTTTATTTTGACAAATTGGAATACTATGTATTTCTGAAAATGCTGATGTTAAATACCAAGTACCATTTCTAGAGTTTCCAATCCATTTTGTTGTCACTAATAAGATTTTAGTTGCTAAAGTTTCTTTGTTTGGTGAAAACACTTTCTACTTTCTTCAAGTGCTAGAAAATACTATTTAATGTTATTCCATTTTTAAGTATTGTGTAGTATTTCACCTGGAAAAAAACCTCAAAATCTATTTCATATTTATGCAAGTCACATTTTCAAATGCTAACAATGTGCTACTCAGTCTTCCATGTTTCCCTTTTCTATAATAAAATCATTGCAGTCTTGTTCTATTACTTCAGCAACATTTTTATTTAAAAAGAACACTTTTCCCATAAGTTCTCTTGGGGAAAATAATGAAATAATGAAACAATTATGTATGCCAAGCCTCCACTACCCTGAACGGTGGCTTTCAAGTATTGAAAGAAGCCCATGGTTTATTTTTTCTTCTATTCACTTGTTAATATATTTTTCAACATCAAACCTATTCACTTAATCTTTACAAATATCATGGATAGGACTCAATTCACCTAGTTTTAGACATTTCTGTTGCAGATATCCATGTGAAGTACTTAGTTCAAGCACATTAAGCAAAGAGAAAACAGCATATTTAGAATCATAGAATGGTTTGGGTTGGAAGGAACCTTTCAAGATCATCTAGTTCCAACCCCCCTGCCATGGACAGGGACATCTTCCACTAAATCAGGTCACTCAAAACCCCATTCAAACTGACCTGGAACACTTCCAGCGAAGGGAAAGCTGTGGATGTGCAACTCCTCTGGGCAACCTGTTCTAGTGCATCACGACCCTTATCCTTAAAAACATTTTTACTTATATCCAATCTAAACATACCCTCTTTCAGTTTAAAAAGGTCTTGAGAAATGGAGCCCTAAGAAAAAAAATGCAGAGAATCAGAAGATGGGCACTTTGCAAGGCTGAGGATCAGCCCTTTGCAAAAACCAAAGAGGTAGCATTTATGCAGATGACTGATGACTGCCTGGCCAGCAGGGACTCATCTGTTGTCTCATCAGGGCCAGCGAGCAAATTAATGCTAAGCCTAGAAGCATGACTTTACTATGACCTGTGTATATGAGACAATAAATAATTACTTTGAATATTTAAGTTGTATATCCTTCTTGAAGGCTAGGAACGGTGAATAGGAAAAGATGTCTGAATAAAAATGATGCAGTTCAGGAGTTTGCAGTTCCGCATTTTACACTAGGAAACAGCTTCTGAATGTGGAATATATCCCTCCTGAGCTTTTCATTAACTTTCACATTTTGATACAGTCTGTGAATGAACTCAGTGTACAGTAGAGTATTGAACTGACCGGGACCACATCAAGAGTATATTTGCTCTAAGAAGAAATGGAATAGATATTTCTGAATCTCTGTAAAACCTACAAGGAAGAAATAATGTTGGTGCAAGCATACATGTTGTGAATTTCCTAGGTATCAGTTTTGTCTAGTTTTCAAAGTTGACATTAATTTCTGAGATAATTGCTGTGATTTCTGGAAGTTGCAATTAAGTCTTGAAGTCCTGATGATATTTTGCCAAACTGTGTGGATTGTTACCATAGTTAGTGCTTTACACGGTGAAGATGTTTATTTTCTTATGCCTCCTTCCTATTTTACCCTTTTTCTCTTAAATTTCTTCAACATTTCAGCATTTTCCACTGTCACTAATAAGTTCAGATCCATATTTCCGCCTCGCTCAGGGAGATTCTAACTGTGAAGCATATCTCTCAGGTAACAAACAGGCATGTCAATCTTTTCTTTCCCCAAATCTCTATATGATGAGAGTTAAAAATCTTGGTCTTCCACGTATGTAGCATTTTGGCAATTTTGTAGTAAAAGTCACCGTGCAATCAACCAGTTACATGAGAGCTTGCTGAAATAGCAATAAAGGACCTATAATAAACCTGTATTATTTCTTATGACTAAACCAATGCCCTTGACAGTAAAATATTTAAACTAAGTGTATGCATGTGTTTATACATATTTTTCATTATATATGCACAAAGTCTTTCTTGACCTTTAAGAAAAGTATTGCAGCTTTGACATTTAAAAACATTTTGCCGGTAACCTTAATCAATGTTCAGTTTTATCATTTACTAAATAGCTACAGGCACTGATCAATACAATAGCAGAGACACTCATTGTTAATCTCAATCTGTTCTAGGTCAGTATCCTGATACCTTCAACTCAGAATTTATAATGCTTATTTAATATATTTTCTTAAATATCTCTTAAATATTTTTTAATATATCTTTTCTTATTCCTTGCTATCGTATTTTTCTCACTCATCCCCTAATACAAGAGCTAAGCTCATTTCTGGTGACTTCTATTTGAACCATAAAACAAAATTCAAGATTGTCAAGGGTTTGAGTTTTTTCTTTTAACAAATCCATTATTAGCACAGCATCAATTGTGCATTCTTGCCACAATAGCAGTAAAATGCAGAGGGTCTGCTTGCATCTATTTGAATTCCCTTTTCTAATAGTTGTTAGTACTCCATGTTTTAGAGTGGTGGGATTCTTGATCATAAACTGTACAGCCATGTCTTGTAAAAAAAAAAAGCAAACAAAACAAACAAACCCCAAAAAAACATAAAAAAAAAAAAAGACAAAAACACACAGAAAAAAAACAAAAACAAAACAAAACAAACAAAAAAAAAAACAGTTTCAGGAAGCTATTATAGATCTTAAGTGTTTTCTACAAGTGAGGAATTTTCCTGAACTCAGAAGCAACAGTAATACCTGAATAGCCAGCAGAATTTCTAGACCTTGTGAATGACATTCCTGTAATGTAAGCTGTGTTAAAGCAAGACACCAAAACTAAAAGTTCCAGGATGTGGTTAGAGCCAACAGGGAGAGATCTGCTTCCAGATAGCAGTGCCTCCCTTTCTAAATTCAATATCCAGGATAAACTGCTGCATTATGTCAGTATGACATAATATCAGATTGCTTATCCAACCTTACAAAATCTGCTTAGCAGACAGCAGTCTTTCTTGGGTGGAATTTACCATTCTTTGGCAGTACCTCTCTCATTTCCTTTCCAGTGATTACAAAAGCAGACAACACTTTCCTTTTAGAGATTAATTTAAAGTACAACTGATTATAATAAAAAAAACCCAAATTTCTTATAAAAAGAGCTGTGATTTGCTAAAACAGGAGAGCTACCTAGGCATTTGTGCTGATAAGAAAAAATCCTAATGTACCAATAGAGACAAGCAATTAATCTGCCATGATTTAACCAGCCTGAAAGTGATTAATTTTCAGTAATTTTGCTCATCTATTAGGCATTTACTTAATTATCCTAGAAAGCAAAACAAAGAACAGTTTACACAGATGCGTGTGGCTGTATTGGGCTCCACTTGAACTGACCATAAAAGAAGTACTACAATTAAAAAATTAAAAATCTTCAAAACATACTGGATTCTGAGGCTTGAAATGTTGCTCGAAAAAGAAAGAGCCCATGAAGGTGATGGCATTTCTTCTATTTGTCTCTTCTAAACGGTAGGGAATGTTTCTGTAAGCGTAGAAATGTTCTCCGAGAATTGTTCACAAAAATATGTACAAGTGTCCTCTTAACATCTTAAGGTTTATCTAGCTCAGAAAAGGAAAGCAAAGACACTCTGGAGATGCTACAGAATGCATAAGAGCAGAACCTGTCCAGTAACCCAACAACCTGTACAGGAAAAACACTTTTCATTGTCCCCACCTTAGGACCACTTTCACCACTCTTCCACACTAGGTATGTATCATAATTTTACTCTGAAACTGGAATTATTATTATCTTTTTTTAGGGAATGCTGGAAAGATATATAGAGAATGTATGTATATAAAGTATGTCTGCATCTTGCACAGATTCCTCAGCTAGCTCCAAAACTATAATTATTGAAGTCTCCTAAACACAGTGCTCTGTCAAAGTTAATTAACTGCTACTGAAAAGAGGCAATTAGCTTGGGAACAACCCTTCACTGACACTACCTTATCTTTTCAGATATCAAAAGTTCTGAACCATGTTTTTGTTATCATTATAATAGTACTGCATAACAAGGTAAGGTGTCTTTTAAGGGATGGTATTGACTAGAACCCACAGAGACTTCTCAGCTGATGTACTGGGCTGGTAGTGCTGCCATTCATTAAACGTAAGGTGCAGAAAGATGACAGCAGTGTTGTGTCTTAGTACTGTGGTTCTAGAAAGCTAAACAGGATTCAGGTTTAGCACCATTTCCTGAAACCAACATTGCCATATGCCTGCAAATGAATAGGAAAGGGGAAAGGGCTTGTAATGGTAAAGCTGGTGCAAGAGATAGAACGTAAATGGGGAAAAATGATACAGAGTAAAAAGCATTACCATGAGGTCATCAAAGTCCAGGGACCTCACTTTTAGAATAGAAATGTCCTATGCTCTAATTATCCAGACTTCCAAGTTCATGTTTGTATAAGGGAATGTGTGTTTTGGGCAAGATACTTGTAAATTAAATATTGTATTTGCAGTACAGGACAATATTTATCTTCTGGCTCCGGCCATCCAGTAGTACATGCCCCTGATTTTCACAGCATTAAAAAAATTGAGAAGACATAGGGAGATCTCACCAATATATATAAAAAACAGATGCAAAGAAGTCAAGAAGAAAGAGCCAGACTCTTCTTAGTAGTACCCAGTAAAAGGACAGAAAGAAACAGGCACAAACTAAATTATGGGAAATTCCATTTTAAAATAGCAATAAGGCTTGGGTTTCTTAACTGCAATGGTAGTCAAACACTGCAAGAGGTTGCCCAATCAGATACTAGAGATTTCACCCTTGGAGATACTCAGACTCCACCTGGACACAGTCCTGCTTAACCTGCTTTACCTGACCGTGCTCTGAACAAGGGCTAGACCAGATGGTCCCCAGAGGTGCCATCCAACCTCAGTTGCTCTGTGTCTCCAAGAGGGTCAGATATTCACACCCTCTACTCAATACAGCAGGCACTAGTGTTTTTCATTCCTAGGCCAGGCATACTTTACCTAACAATGACATATCTAGGGGTTATGGATCAGGGAATTCAGGGAATAATTTATCAGCTCAATTTTAGATTAAATTCGCTGTAAAATTTTCTTCATGTTTCAAATTAGGTTAAATGGTTAAGAACCAAAAAAAAAAGTTTACATGAAGTACTTTATAAAAAAAAGGTATTTGAGTGCAATTATTAAAGGTTAATGCAGAGAAATCTAATAATTACGTGATACAGTTGATTTGGAATAATAGAAATAAACAGGGAATGCGAGCAATTTGATTTATGTGTTTGATTTTGAGTTTCAGCTGAAATAAAAAAAGTAAAAAGCTGGAAGGACATAACTGGGGTAAAGAACATACGTAATTGCATTCTGAGCTCCACTGCTCAGCATATGCTGCTCTACCCAAGAGCTTATCTGGTATTCCCTCCTACCTTGTTTTTAAGTGAACATTCTGGCCTCCGAGAAAATACCAGAAGAAATAGTTTCTTACCACATGTTAGGAGAAAAAATATTCATCTCAAGAAGAGATATTATTTTACCTAACAAATATATATTTTAGAAAAGGACTAAATGTTAAGTAATAAACAGTAGGACTTTTTTTCTTTTCATCCAGTTCTAAGGCTTTCTTGGTAAGTGCTTTCACTGCTTTTCTAGGAGTTGGATTCAGGAAAGCACTTGTGTTAGCAGTGCTCCAAGTTGCAGAGGCAAACTTCTAGGTACTGTTTATGGTGTCAGAATATGCAGTCCTTTATAAGGCATCTATAACATGGATAGAGGTATATGTGCATATAAACTAGGGAAAAGAAAACAGTCTTAAATCTTTCCTAGAATTTACTGTTATAAAACTCTTCCTTTAACTTAAATATTTGCTGCACTTAAACCTATCATAGATTCAAGGCATAAAGTTACTTCTTTTCCATAAATTTCTTCTTGGTAGATTCATTACTCTGATGCAGCAAAAAGTCTGCTCTAGATCTAGAATCTTTTCCTAATTTTTGTAAATCAAAAGTAGGATCCTACAGCAATGGCTTGTTTTCTGGGCTTGCAAACTCAGAAAGCCAGCTGTATCTTGGGCCACATCACAAGAAGCGTGACCAGCAGGTCAAGGGAGTTGATTCTGTCTACTCTGCTCTCATGAGACCTCACCTGGAGTACTGCATTCATTTCTGCAGTCCTCGGTACAGGAAAGACATGGACCTATTGGAGAAGCTGCAGAAGAAGACCATGAAAATGATCAGGGGGATGTAACCTTATTGTGATGTTTAAATACTTATATAGGGCTTACAAGAAACATTGGGCCAGACACTTAGGAGGGCCTGTGTCAGTAGGACAAGGGGTAATAGTTTTAAACTGAAAGAGGGGAGATTTAGACTAGATATAAGGAAGAAGGTTTTTATGAAGAAGATGTGGAAACAACTAAGGTCAGGCTAGACGGGGCTCAAAGCAACCTGGTCTAGTTGAAGATGTCCCTGCCCATTGCAGGGGGTTTGGACTAGATTACCAAGCTATTTTAGGACTCTTCGTTTCTATGAACAGTGCCAACAGTGGCATTGGTCTGGGAAACCTGATTTTCACACTGCTATTCATTTCAGAAAACTTCTTGATTGTCCATTCAGTGTGATGATACCCTGAGATGTTTTGATAGTGGAAACCCTACTTGTTCCCACTGAGACCTGGTGAATGTTCAGGAAGCTGAGAGGATAATGTTCATAAACTTTACGCATCAGACAAAGTTACCTGCAAAACGCATGGAAAAAGATGGTGTTTTGAGAAACAGAAAAGAGCATGTTAATTACTCCGTGTCTGACCTGGTTGTTACCTTATGAATTGGATGTGAAAATGCTAATCTTAAAAATGCTTCTTTTTGGATCTCTTTCAACTAGAAAGAGATCAGAAGTAATGAAATTGCTATGAGCACAGGCCATTCTGTATGCTGTTTTTCTATACTTCCACTGATGATCAAGAAATGAGACAACATTCACTCTCAGCAAATTTGTGCACGACACTAAATTAGAGGTAGTGGTTGACATGTCAGTTGACAGGGCTTCAGGGAGACCTTGAGAATCTTAAGGTCTTGTAGCACCTCTGCAGAAATGTACTTGGGGATTACAGTTGACACAAAGCTGAGCATGAGTCAGCAGTGCTCTCTTATTGTAAGATACATGTCAGATACTGGGTTATAGCATGACCAAAGTGTGGACTGAAGGGAATTGTTAGCCTACTTTGCTTGCAATTGGTGACTCTGGACCTGGAATGTTGTGTCCATTTTTCATGTCTACTTCATAGTAGCAGGAGGTACAACAAGGGCAGCAATCACAAATCCAAGTTTGGGAGCTTTGAAAAGGGTGTTAGGAAAATTTGGGGATTTTGAGACTTGGCTAGACAAAATCCCTGTTAAACTGCTCTAGGGTGAACAATGGTCCCATTTAAAGAAATAGGCAGGACTATGTGACCTCCACAAGTACCTTCTAACTCATATTTTTATGACTCTGTAAAATACTGATTCAAAATATATTATTTGGTTCCCACTGGTTTTGCTTGGCTGAACAACCAAATAACAAAGACAGAAGAGTTAGGTCCTAGATGTTTTATAACATATTGCATATTTCTGCCACAGTAAACTAGGGGAAAAAAGAAGTGGTTCTGTATTCAGAAAGACTGAATTTAATTTTATTTTTTTTACTTTTGTTCTCCAGTATGCAAGAGAAAAAATGAAAGCATAATGAAACTAATAAATGAAAGATAGAGAAGTTATCAGATATATTGCAAGATGTTTCTTACCCTTTCACAAAAAAATGGACTTAATAAACCAATCTTTACTACTAACAGAAAAAAAAATCATTAGTGATCATATAAGTAACACAATTAAACTAAATTCTTCTGTATTAGTGTCAATTAAAAAAAGATGTAGAAATTAATTTTAAGGGAGTTTGAATGGAAAGATAAAATAGTACTTAGCAGACATTACAAAAGTTGGAAAAAGTAGGTTGTAATGTCATCACAGACAAAGGATTAAAAGAGTTTGAAGATAAAAGCAGTGAAAATTACATGGATATATTGCAATTTTTTAATTACTTCTAATTAGTACAATTATCAAGATATAAACTCTACCCTAATTTTATGACACAACCCAAAGAAAATACTATATATATTCACATAAGAAGTGAAATATATAATACATGTGTTAAATTTAAACTACCATTATGAAACAGTCCTGCTGGAGAGTACATGCAATCCTAAGAGAAACAAGCCTTTTGCTTCTGTTGTGGTCATATGAAGCAACAAAAAACAGTCTGATACTCCTTATAGAGCAAAAACTGTAGCATGATTCCTTCCCTCAGAAGTATTTTTGAACTGAGACATTCACAAGAAAAAAAAAAAGCTGAAGTATGATAATTCATAAGTGCTGCTCATCTCAACTGCAGAGTTGAGGAGTACGAATATCTTCAGTTCTATGTTATACAGGTTTCTCTGAGCTATAAGCTACTGATATACCCATTCACTATGCCCTTGCTCAGATTTTTCCTCTGTGCTGAGGTAAGTCCAAGCTACATAACTTTATCTCCCTGGAACGAGTGCAACACAGGCATCAAAGGTAGGACTTTTCCAGAAATAAACTTTGTAGTTAATGAATGAGGGTGTTTTTTCTAAAAAGATGCTTCAGTTAAAAAATAATGACTTTTCAGAACTAAAATTGTTGCCTAACACAAATTAGTTTTAAGAAATTTTTATCAACAATGTCAGGTGTACAGTGGAACCTTTCAAAGAAAAAATTGTAATCCCAGCACAGTCTCAATGCTGAGAACTTCAAACCAAATAAAGTTGTGACCTCATGTTGCATCTCTTAACTATCTCAGCCAGAACCAGTGCTCTATGCAGTTAATGTGCTTCTGTTTCTCCTCTGTTAAAATAAATTTTTAATTATTTACACAAAATTTAGGTAGGTCATGAGGAGATGAGAAACCAGCCAATGCCAAACTTACTGACTAGGACATTTATGCACCTTGTGAATCCTTTCTTCAAATTAACAAAGGAGAGGCTTTAAACTTCTTTTTCTTAACCTTGCCTGTGCCTATCCACATCACAGGTGAGTATTTCAACATCCACTATTTTTCTTTTTTTTTCCAGCACTCTTCTTCTTCCTTCTTTTCCATAAATTTTCAGAAGTTCCATGTTCTTATAAAACATTCCTCTTGACAGGAGGAATTCTGCTGATTTTCCTATTTTTTTGCATTACTCTTTTTTCCTTTTCAGTTGAGCAATGGTGGGTTCACAGTTCATTACTTCTAGTGCATGCACGGCAACTGGGCATAACTCAGCCCCTTCAAGATGGCAAATATCTGCTTTCATATAAACTGTGTGTCCTAAAGACCCTACTGTGGGGAATCTGCAAGGAATGCTAACATTTATTTGCAAGGATAGTTATCTCTCAGATCAGTTAGGTTCCTGCTAAACAGGAATATAACCTGAAATTTTTCAGTTTTGATTTGAGCATCCTAAAGTTCACATTATGTCTCACAGCACACCTGGATTCAAAAACCTAATCCTTCTGCAGAAGAAAAGAAAAAGAGAAAATAGATATATTTGAGAACTACTTCTAAGCTTTGCAAACTTAATTTCATTGTAATAAACAAGTTACCCATTGGCTAAAATATTGTTGATATCTAGGGATGTACAGACATGAGAAAAGAATTTGAGAACACTGTGACCCAGACTAATTTTAGTTTGGAAATAGATGTAAAAGCTGAATTACTATGGACAATGCTATGGTGTAACCCTGGCCAGCAATTAAGCACCACACAGCTACTCTCTCACTCGCTTCACAGTGGGATGGGGGTGACCATCGGAAGTTAGAAGTAAGAGAACTCATAAGTTGAGATAAAGACAGTTTAACAGGTAAAACAAAAGCTTGTTTTTCATTCACTACTTCCCATCACAGGCAAGTGTTCAGACATCTTCAGGAAAACAGGGCTCTAGCACATATAACAGTAACCTGGGAAGACAAATGCCATCACTCCAAACATCTTCACCTTCTTTCTTTCCGCAGCTTTATATGTTAAGCATTATGTCATATGGGATGGGATACCCCTTCTGTCAGTTGGAGTCAGCTTTCCTGCCTGTGTCCCCTTCCAGATCCTTGTGCATCCCCAGCCTGCTCGCTGGTGGGGTGGTGTGAGGAGCAGAGAAGGCTCTGTGTAAGCACTGTGCAGCAGTAATGAAAACATCCCTGCCTTATCAACATTGTTTTCATCACAAATCCAAAACATCGTCCCATACTAGCTACTATGAAGGAAATTAACTATCCCAGCCAAAACTAGCACAGAATACCTGGGTTCATCATTATCATATCTAAAAGAGGCAAAATAAACTTATTACTTGCAAACTAACTACATGGAAAGCTAAAAACTAAATAAGAGTAAGCATTAACAGCATGGTCAGCATGTGAACAAAAAGGTTATTCCCTCCTGTCTGCATTTATGAGTCCACATCCAAAGCATTTTATCCACTTTGTAGCCATTCCAGTACAAAGCAAATAAACATAGGATTACCCCATGGGGGGCCACCAAGTTGAACAGTATGCTGGAGCACAGGATGTATGAGGAGAGACTCTGGGAGTTGGGTTTGTTTAGCTGCAAGAAAAGAAGGTTAATAAACTTATTGCTGTCTTCAGCTTCTTCAAGGCAACAGTCATTTCTTCTAAATATTAAGAGCTAAAACTCACCAAGAAGGCAGTCAAATACTATAACAACTTTCCCAGAGAGACTGCATAACCTCCATTCCTGGAGATGTTGAAAAGGCAGCAACCCAAGCAACCTAACCAAGCATTTAAGTTCACTCTGCTTTGAATTAGAGGTTGGACCAGATAATTTCAAGAGTCCCTTCCAACCTAAATAATTCTTCAGTTCTGCTAATTATCCTTTAACTGTGGAATCTGTCCTGGTATGTCTCAGTATTCTTGGGTCTACAACTCCACCCCTGTCCTTGAGCCTACCTCTGCATACAACAGATGTGCAACCACATGTTTTCTGTTGACATTCAGAAGTTTTTTGGCTCAGCTAATAAAAAGCAATATTTGTTCTCTTTGAGAAATGCATCCCTTATTCCTGTATGACCCAGCTTAATGAGTCCACAGGAAACAATAATCCACAAACAATTAGAATGGTCATATATCGCCTTCTAATATATGTTGGTAAATACCAAAAATTACCAATTAAGCCATTATTTCCAATAACAATGTGCCCACTTTAATTACAAAGAAACTGATAGAGAATAAGATTCATTTAAGGCTGACAAATTAGGATAGGCATTCACTGTATAAGTTTATTCCCATACATTTTTTCATAATGAAGAATTGTCAGATGAGCAGACACTGTGTAACTGAAGTTATTGAATGATTCAGCAACTGTTGTCCATAAAAGCTTATTACGGGCTGTAACACATTTTATGAAACCTGCAGAGACTAGATATTCTCTTTGAAGAAATGCATCAGACATAGGGTCTGAAATTGAAATCATAACTTTAGTTTCTCAATTTTAGACAGTAGGACAGTGTTAAGCTTTCTGTTAAAAATAAAATACTCTTCTTGGCTCTGTCTGTAAGCCAGCAATTTTCAAGACCAGTAACAAGGGCTGTTGAACCCTGAATACAAATGAGTTGTTATTGAATTAAACTCCTGTTACTCTAGCCAGTGTGAACATGCTGCTATGATATGTTGAAAAAAAACAAAACCCAAAAGGTTATCTTAGAAGCCATACGTTTCCTCGCCTAAAGTAAATGTTCCATACCTTAAGATATTGTCCCAGCCTCATTTAGTAAACTGTTTCTCTTTGCTCTTCAATAACTGTTTAGTGTTTGGAAATTACTTCAGAAAAAGCTATGTTTTAATTAAAATAGAATGAGACCTCTCCTACATCTTTATAACTTCCCATTTAAAGGAGAAATACAATTTGAACATGGCTGTTGAGAAGCTCCTGTGCCATGAATTAGAAAAACAAAACAAATAAACAAACAAACAAACAAACAAAAAGAGCCCACAACCCAACACAACTCTAGGAAACAGACACATTTGTGGGAAAGTGCAAAAAGCTCATGTGAATTCTTCTCATCAACTTTATTTTGATGGATATGTGTCAAGAGGGAATTTCTCTCTGAACGTGAAATTCTCCCCAAGACTGGTGAGAAACAAAATATTTATGGCACAGACTGAAATTCAATAATATAGTGCTTTAACAAAGTTATACAACCTGCAGTCTTTGTATGTACATCTAACAAAGGGATTCGCCTACATAAAATACTTCTTTAAATACCCAGAACAATGATTTACTTACAATAAGTTTTTAGGCAATTGTTTTATAAGAAAGACAACTAGCTAGGAATATTGCCTTTCATTTTAGCTCCAAATAGTTGTTCTTGATACAACCTCCTTAGCTCACTTACTTTTTTCCCTGATTTTCTCCTTTCAAAAAAATAATGATGTGGTAGCAGGACTCAGCATGGCACCTGGTAGATTGGGAGCTAAATGTGTGAGTCAGGAAAGCAGAGACCTTCTATGATGGATGTCAGTGATCACTCCTGCCACACTAATTGGCCAGATTCATGTGTTTCTCAGCTTTCTTAGCTCACATCCAGGACTGTCTTTTGCAATGCAGGAGCCTTGAGCCTGGGAAGAATTCAGTTTGTGTTTGAACTGGAGCTGAAAGAAGCCATCATTATACATTCTGACTAAAAGTGACTACACAAGGCCTTTTCCTTGATCTAACCAAATACCGCAGTGATCAGCATGTCATCTTTTGATATAGAAAAGAAGGTAGCTTTGTGCAGGAGGTCAATTAGAATTCAGTATTTATATATTATTCTGAAAAAACTCAGCTCAGAAAATTAACAGTTGGGAAAGTTCACAGCTTTGCAAAATATCTCACAACAGCTCTGGTTCTAATTCACGTTAGAAACAGAAATGTAGAACCAGTACATAATGTATTGGTCTAATGATCAAGAAAAAAGTAAGTTAGTGGGCAGAAAAATCTGACATAGGCCAGTGCTTTTAGTCTTAGTGTGCAACTGACTTTCACCTATAGATCATCTTTGCAAAAGCCACATTTGGATAACAGGTTAAATTTTTAGGTAGAAAAGATTAATTGAAGAAATATTTCACTCACAGAAAAAGTAATTGTTTACCAGAAGTAGGTAAGAAAGTAGTTTTGCATGGCTTAAAATAAGGTTTAAACAAATTTAGAAAAAATGATCCAAAAGAAACAAGAAATATTCAGCCTTCTAAAATATTTATTGTAGCACTAATCGTAAATATAGCACTTTTTTTTGTTGTTACCCCAGCCACAAATCATCCATCAGTGTGAACCTGAATTAGTCCATAAAATATTTAGCATACCAGAGAACCCATATGAATATACAGGATTGACAGGCAAATAAACATCATCTGGCCTTAAATGTATTTCTTATTCTACTTCCTACAGATTCATGCCATTTGTATTGATTTTTTTCCAGACAAAGTAATAACCACAGCATAATATTCCTCTCCAATGCACCACCTTTTTTTCATTTACAGAAGTCTGAAATATTTTTCCTAATGACTTAAAATATTTACACAATCAAAATTAGTCCATTTTGTCAAACTGTTAATAATGTGGAATTCTGAATACACAGGGCTGGCTGGCAATGAGGGGTCTTTTGCCCATAAAATTCTGCAAACTAGCTTGGTCAACAAACTCATGTTTAAATATCAGGAAAAAAAACAGTAGTTTAGAAGGGCTGAGAAAGAAAAACATTTTAAAAATTACAGAACAGATTACACCATTCTGTTACCTACTTCCTATCTTCAAAAGGTATCCAAACTTGGCCTCCGGAATTATTATAATTGAAATTACTGGCAAAACATTTCAACTTATGACAGAACTGTTAGGGTTTGGTTTTTTGTTTGTTTGTTTGTTTGGGTTTTTTTATCTTTTCAATAAGTAGGGTTTTTTTAAAGTTTAGAAAAATGTAAAAATTTTAGAAATTTAGATTAATTTTTAAATGAACATAAATGGTAGATTTAACTCAATGGTTAAGTTAAAACTTTAAACATTTATGTCCAGATAGTATCTAAAATAGTCTCACGTTAGATCCATTAATTCACAAGCCTGCATATCACCACTTATGTTACAACAAAGTAATTTAGTTAGTTGCTTAAATATCTTTTCCTGCATATTCCTATTTTTCTACCAACTCACAATTGTATATGTAATCGTGTTTGGGTTTTGGTTTTTGTTTGTTTTGTGTTTGAGGGTTTGTTTGTTTTTTTTTTTTTCTGAAACCCTGGGTATTTTTTTCCCCTTTTTCTTTTTTCATTATGAAAATCCCACAATAACTCTAAAAATATGTGAGTGATATTTTTCCCCCTCTAACCTAGTTCATTTTTATATTTAGAAGTAGACCTTATGCTTACTAAGGCTGATTTTGTTGTCATTTAATCAAAGCACAATAATCTTCAGTTCTCCTTATAAGTACACAAAACTTTCCTAATCAAGTTAATCTCTCAGCACTGTTCATTTGTTCTAACGAATCTGAAGTTTCTTTTTCTACCAAATCCGCTAGAGCAGCTGACCTTTGAGGACCAAGGGGGTGTAGCAAACCTGTGATCTGCAGTAGCTAGATTCTGGATATCGATATGGCTCAAAGTCCAGAAAATCATAGAGAAAGGATATTGATTTAATGTAATTTTTGTAGGCATACCCTTATAGACAGACATGCAAAGACCAGAAACCAGGTTTGAATTCCCCACTGTTTTGGGGGTTTAGAATTTAATAACAAATAGAACTGTTAACCACTTCACTGTTCACTACTTAATTGTGGATATTCAGAGAAAAAGTTACATATTTAATTCCTAATACTCTCAGATGCTCAGATGATTTCATTTTATTGAACTGCCCTTGCTTGTATAAAATAAGGCACAGAAGACAGTAATACACAATTAATAAGTTGAAAATACACTGCCACTAATGGATATGTATTTCTTTAGCAAGACGGGCATTACCTTACAGGTATTTTCCTGTCATTCCCTTTAACCGCTTTACAGTTAAACTAAGAACCAGAAACTGAGCTTCAGGGTTGTTTTTTTAAGAACATCAGATTCAACATTATCTCCTTAATGTGTAAAATGCCCCAAAGAAATCAAATGTCAGTAGAAGTGCCCTAGAAGTAGACACACCTGTATGCCTGCATTGCTGCTGCTAAGCAACCAGAACAAAAAGCTCAACACAAGTCAACTCTTATTTAAAGAACTGACACTAATTTTATTCTGGTTTTGAAAATAGAAAGGATATTAATGCAAAGGCAAAAAATACAAGAGGCTTTTGTTTTTTTTAATTCTACTACCTTTCTCATAAGAAAGTACGACTTTTATCAACAACTAGTCTGAGTGACAAGGAGTAAAGATTTTCTGCTGTTATTAGGCACATAGAACAGAAGTTCACATGATGATTAGTATAATGAAGTTTAAATCAGTGACCAGACTGAAATATTCCTATTGACAATAAAATTGTCACCTTATTAATCAGAGTGCATTTCTCCTTTTCAATTTTTACTCTTGAGTTGTACCTCTGATCAGATCCAGCCAACTAAGCCTTCATGTACAAACCTTGGTTTACTGCTGATATTCTCTGCAGAAATGCAAGTGTGAACTTCCACCAAAGAGTTTAACGACTCTTTCAAGAAAATCAGAGAGAGCAAATACTCAATTTAAAATATAAGAAGACAATCACCACGTTGTTCTAAACCTGTTTTCTCCCATACTTAGATAATTTTATGAATTATCTCACATAAGCAAAATACTTTTAGTTTTCTGAGTTTCAGCCACAAACTGTGTCTTAGTGTAAAAGTACCTGCCCTTGAGTAACGCCTAAGTTTTCAGCCCTACGTGTTTTTGAAAGTAATTGCCACAGACTCATTATTTAAAGTTCTAATATCTGCTTGATTGCTGTCATAAATTGGTCATCTGTAAAAAAAATGCATACAGAATCCCATAGTACTGGTTTGATACACAGAGGCTGTTGCTGAGTTGTTGTTGTGCTGTTAGACTGCGGAAAAACATACATAACAAAATGCTACACGCTTTGCAGATAAATGCCTGTTTTGCCACATGGTAAGTACCCTTTCAGGGTGAACAGCAAAATAACAAACACCTGGCAATGCTTCAACATCAAAAGGTAGTGGATACCCCCTGACTGCTGATAAATTCAA
Organism: Lathamus discolor; assembly: GCF_037157495.1. NCBI lineage: Eukaryota > Metazoa > Chordata > Aves > Psittaciformes > Psittacidae > Lathamus > Lathamus discolor. Next base: position 131,511,966 of record NC_088885.1, on the reverse strand, counting down.
AGACAGATTGGACTCTGCCTGGCATCTTTTACTGCTGAAAGAAAATTTTCAGAGGTGCATTATTCCAAAGTATTTTCATAGTGTCATAAAACTTTTCAGTGAAGAACTTTTTTCTAAAGCTATCCTGGTGCAGTTTGGTATGGAATTTAATGTAGGCAAGGTAATTTTAATAGTAAGGTCAGTATGCTGAAAGTATAATTTATATTTCAGGTACCTGTCTGCAAGCAAGTATGGAAACCATCATGTGAAAGTAATCTAGTCTTTGAGAAAAATTGCTGTCAAGAAATCTGCTTCCAAAAGGGGAAGCAATATCAGAGGTAAGTTATACCAGACCTCTTTGCTACAGATGGGACTGGATCAAATTTTTTTCTTGACTTTATTTCATTGTCAGGAGGAACTGAAACATGTGCAGCCAACATAAAAAATTGGGGTTTAGAAGAAATATCTTTAAAGCAACTTTGAAGCAGCACTTCACAACTAAAGAAGAGACTCATAAGGACTGTACCTTAGGGGCCTGCTGAATTTTACATCCCGTTTGGGTGATATTCACTGAAGTAGGAAACAAGGCCTAAACACTAGTGAAAAGTTTTGGGGAAGGGAGGAGGCAGAGATAATTTTTTTCATTAAGAGGAAACGAAATGAAGAAAACACCGGATAAAAATGTGTGCAATACCTTGTGAGTCATTGTCAGAGACCAAGAAAGAGTACAGTTCTCACCAGCTCGGACAAGAACAGAAGAGGCAAAGGCAAAGGTGATGTAACCCCAAATTCCCATTGCTAATCTCTCAATTACAGTTTGTTTTTTTTTATGTGATAAATTAGACTGGCTCATATATCTTTAAACTATAATGTGATTTAATGGAACTATCTGTTTTTATAGAAAATGCAATGGATATATGTGTTCTTGGAAAATGAAGATGAGTTTTACTACTCCAATGCCTTAAAGCACATTCTATTTATTTGTATAAATCAGTAAGATTTCCATATGGCATTGTCAATCTACAATTGCTCTTCTGTAACATGGCATATCTACTTTTTCCTAGTGTAAAAATTCATACACAAAATGCCACAGTACTATTAAATGCTTCTTATTTAGCAGCTCTATGGTGCACTAAAGAAAAGTTTTGAACACCCATTTTGAGATTTTGTGACACTGAAGGCTAGTTTTAACTTACTGGACATGACCTTGAATTTGGTATTCTGATTACCAAGTCAGCATACCAAATTCAAGTTCTGCACTTCTGCAGTGCAGAACACCTCCCACCTCTGTTTTTGCCAGTTCAGCCAGCCAGCAAAGACTGCTGGCCAGCATATGGATAAGGTCAAAGCCCTGCCTCTTTTAAAACCTCCTGGGCACCAAATCTGAGACAGAGCAGCTCCTCATTATTATAGTGAAGTCAGGGATTAGCCACAGGTTTAAACAAAGCAGAGGAAGGGATGCATTGTAACTTCTCCTCACATGCACATCTCCCTCCTTTATAAGAGAATTGCTGTTGGGGAAGATGAACCCTCTAGCTCATTAGGGGACATACAAAGATGAGAAAGGAATTAATACGTTAACAATAGAAAGTAGTTATTTGGTCTTTGCTGGAAAGCATGGCTCTAGAGAAGTTCTTGTAGCAAATAGATTTAGACTCTAGAAACCTGGGTTAAATAACCTCTAGGTAAGATTTGCTGCAGTTTCTGTAGAAATCTCTCTTGTTAAAGATAATCATGGCAGCTCTAAATTAGCTTTTCCATATATCTATAGCAGATGCTTTTCACTTTCCAGACTACCTTTTTGTTACGAGCTGCATTTCTTTAGCAATGTATTTCCCGCTGCATAAAGGAGGATGCAGAGTGTAATGGAGCTGGGGAAAATCTATGAATTTGGATATAAAATAGAAGGGTATAGTCTTGTGCTGAGACTGGTATGGAGGGCTCATATCTGCTCTGATTTAATCTTTATTCCTGAACAAATGTTCAAACCTACCTAAACAAAGTTGGTATAGCGGAAAGTTTAAGAGTCCAGGAAAATCTGGATGAAGAATAGCCCAACTGTGAATCACACATAAACATTCAGAGCACCAGCTCTTCAGGTGAGACAGCTTAGCTTTGTATGCTCCTTAATTTGGAAAAAAAAATCAAAACTACAGTTGCGCAGGCATCCAAAACCAGGCTGGAACTGGGAATCAGCCCACGTTGTAGGACCACTTGTCAGCACTGCAGTTGGCCTGATGTGGATCAAACTGGTTATAGTTATGTAGCCAAAAGCGTAAATCTGTTCCTAGCCTTTTCCATAGTGTGAGCTCACAAATGAAGAATTTTAGAATTTTTAAGGAAAAAGATCATTTAAATATTTAATTATATTTTACATTTGCAGACCTCTGAATACTTGAGCTTGCTCCTTGGCATTTCTGTATGACAACTTTTTTGTACTGTTTGCAAATTCTCTCAAACAAGGTACCTTTAAGGTGACACATTTTGTTTGCATTCAGTTTTTGCTAACGAATTTCTCCGAATTTTTCCACTTGCCAGAAACTTAACAGTGTTATTTTATTTTTGTTTAGTTTTAAGTCTTAACACGCTTGATGTTTTCAGAAGTATTTTAAAACTGGTTTGGTACCCAAGCTGCCGTGCAGATAAATCAGTAGCTGCAGTGCATGGGTCATAGCATTTTTCTTGAACCGTAAAAATGGGATTTTAACCAAGAGTGCTAAACATCACAAGCCATTTATTCTGTGTTCACAGCACAGTTGGAAGAAACGTGACTATGCTACCTAATAACTAAATGCCAGAGAGCAAGATTTATTCTAGACTGCTGACAATAGAATCATGGCTTGATTATGCTGTTTTTAAAGGCCATTAAAGCATTTTTGAGGAAGAAAAAGGAGAAGGGCAATGTCATAATATGTCTTGAATTTCAACATGCTAACACTATTAATGTCAGACTATAAGAAAGAATAATCAGATCCAGGTTTGCTGGTTTTATATTTTCATTTAAAGGCTTTACAAGCTTGATATCTGCTTTGTCCTGTTTAAACAGGCATCTATATTTCTACTGTCCAAATGCCACGTTCATTTTATTACTGAAGAGATGCAGTGACATTTAAATTAGATGCTTACTACAGGAAGAATATGTGGTTTAAGAACTGTGGCTGCTTGCCTCTGACTGTCACAGACACCAAGATCTGCCTCCCTTATATTGCAGGCTGCTGATAATGTGTACCGGGATGCCCTCATAGTGCTGTCCCAAGACCAAAGTCAGGTGTATCTATACTTTCACATGCTGCATCAGTTTTGGAAGCAGCTTGCGGCTAGTCTCTGCATTTTATTGCGCATTGTATTTCACATTTTATTGGGCACTGCAGATGAAGATGACTCGGGGATCAAGCCTACTTTTCCCTTTGGCTGGCTTTTACGAAGTGCAGGACAGACGTTGTCCGTGTAGTCTGGCGGTGAGAGTAGAATAGCACTAACCAACATCTGTTAAGTGTTACACTGGGAGTGCCTGCCATTGACACCTTGTTTAATCAGCACAGCTACTTTCATGGCTTCCCTGTCCATCCTTCTTTGCTCTCCAAAGTATTAATAGAGTGGTCACTGACAGCGCTAATTGCAGTTGTGTGGAGAGCCTGGTTGCGGCAGATTCAGACATGGGATTAATTTGATGCTTCTGCTTCTCCCAGGGGCTGTGTGGATATAAGCTGTATTACAAAGTTTTCCACTGACTTCAGACTATAAGATATGTGAAGTTGAACAAGTATAATAAATTAACTTAAGTTCATACAATTGGACTATGATTTAGCTACTGTGATCCTAAAAATTTAGCTGGACCTGAAGATCCCCAGGATAAGTATTTTTTAATAATCAGCATACCAGGTGTGCCTAAAAAATTACATTTGGAGCATTGCAGCTAATGTAATATCAAGAAATGGTTACAGAGGTGACCTGACTGAAGGCCTGCAGAAATGTCACCCATGGTGCATGATCAGTAATGAGCTGCTCCCAGTTTCTGCTGTGTTCATATTGACACAAGTTGTCCTTAGACAGTGATACCTTTCCTTCTCCTGTGCTTACCTGCCTCCTTTCCCATATGCCACTACAGTTTGATTCACTAATTATTTGTAAAGAATCCAGGCTGTGATTATCTGTAAGGAATCCAGATGATTGTGTATTTCCTCGGCAAGCAAAGTACCTGCCAGGAAATATTGTTCACAGAATTATTTAGAAAACAGAAGAAAAGAAAAAAAAAAGTAATCAATGTTAAAAAAAAGCAAACACCCAAACAAAAAAACCCCAACAAACCAAAATCATCAATAAAGCAAACATGCATAATGTGAAAACATCACAACTACAGCAAGGTGTGTTTTATCCTATAAAGAGAACAAAAAACATACTATAATAGCACATAGAGATTGCATAAAATTAAAAAATAAATAAATAAAATTGTTGAGCAGTTGAAGTCCAGAGGACTAAATCTGGCTATAATAATCCTTAATCTATTCTGGAGATGGCTTTTAGTATCTTGGCCTTTGCATGGGGTTTTTTTGTGTATTCTATGAGATTTTTCATATATATGTATGCATGCATATTTATATATATTATATATTCATATATATACACACATACATGTATGTCTATATATCTCTGTGCATACATATGTGCATATTTGCATATATGTATTCTGTAATGGGGAGAATCACTGTTGCACTTACCACGCTGAACTAAGCTACCTTGAATCAAGTTAACTTCAATATGAAAAATAGGAAGCCACAGATTCCAGATATTAATGTAAAGTGATTGAAGAGGAGAAATTCTGCTTTGTCATTGCCCTTGTCATCCTCAATAGATAAATGTAACCCAGTTGGTGTGTCTGAAGCTGTGGTGTTCACGCATGTGATTAGATTGTAAACATGCTCTGAAGTCAGGTATTTTCAAGGGAAGAGACATTAAATCGCTGCACAACATCTGAGCAAAAGGGTCTCTGGTGTGGAGCTGCAAGGATGAGGGGATAAGAGGCAGAACAATAGGGCTCACACGCGCATGCATACACACACAGAACTGGAAGCAGCAGCTCTTAGTTGCAGAACATTAGGCTAAATGGACTGGATGATTAACCAATTATTTTCTCCATGACACCTGGAAAATAATTAGTCATCTGTGGTACTGCAGAAGAAGCATAAACACCAGATGCTTACACCCATCGAATACCTTAGCATTGCTTTATGAATTATTTAATAAAATAACTAAGAATACGATTTCCTTAAAACATTAAGTTAATTGCATTTACCATTGTTTTAGAAAAGCAGGTGGTTTTTTTCCTAACTGTAAGAATGCCTTGAATTAATATGCACAGATGCATTGGCTGATTTGCATCATTAAGTCTTGAAAAGACTATTAATTTTTATATCTTGCTATCTATTCTTATTATCTTTCTCAGTAAGAAAAATTTACTATTAATGGATGAAATATTTTAGCACAATTATGGAAGCAACTTTGACACTGTAGGATAAAATTAAAATATATAAATAATAATACTTAACATAATATCAGAAAATCATTCCTGTGAGTCTGCCATATACCATATAAAGACAAATTTCACAAGTGAAGTACGAAAATATGGAACATATAGTCTTGCAACTGTGCTTTTAAATGAATACATTTATTCAGTATATCTTCCAGCTGACCAGAAAAATATATGTATTGACTCACTATAATGAATAGGACTGTTTGAAGCAGAGTAGTGATTAATTAAATTGCAAAATTCAGTCTGAATCTCAAGTTAGATTCAGATTCTTTCCTTTTTTGAATTCTGAGCAATGTGGTAGTGCTCTGTGAGGACAGTCTTTCCTCATCCTCAGTTAAAGCATAATATTAGGGGAAAAAATAAGCATTATCCACGGTCAGTCTTAAAATTGGTATATATTACTGTAAATGCCTAACCCAAACTTATTTTTAAGTGGCAGTTATGTTTCCCAAGAACTAAATTAAGAAAATACATTTTAAAAAGAAAATGTATTTTTAAGAACGCCTTCAAACTGTTTAGGAGATCTCCATATTTTAAAAACTTACTCTCCGAATATTAGTGTTTTTCCTGGAGTTGAACAGCTTATGTTCCTGTAGCTTTTCTACTTGCATGATTGTACCCCTCCCAGAGAATTTCACCTGCTAAAATCAGATCCTAAAGAATGTTACGTCATCTCACGTGACAGATAGCTACTGAGGACTCAGTAAGTATGCTTATACAGGGATTTAATTTAAAGGTTAACTCCCAGTACTTGAATCTTTTGAAAGACTGTGGCTTTACTCAGTATTTGTCACTCTACTGGTGGATAAATCTACCCAGGGAGTAAATTTTTTATCACCTTGCTGAATAATTTCATTTTGTAAAGATTGCATCTCACTCTTTCATAGAAAATGCTGTTTAAGAATAAGATATCTGTAAATGATTCCCAAAATGCACCATCTCAGTGTTGGGCTACAGTAAATTTTTCACTATTGCTACAATAACACAGAAATAACTATATTATAGAAATGGAATAACATTTTTTTGCTTGCTTTTGCTTTATGGACAGCAATTCTGCCACTGCGTAGGTTCACTTTGTGACTGTTCAGCACAGTAGGTTAGACAAAAGTATTAGCAGTTTAAAATAGACAAGTACACTTTCAATTTCAGTACAGCCCAACGATTTTTTCCTGTCTTGTCTGTTGGCACCATTATGTAATCAAAACAGCGCTTTCAACATTAGCCTCCTTGGAAGTTTTGTTTTGGCTCAAGGACATGTTGAGTGGCTAAACCTTGATCCTGTTCCCATTAAAATCAAAGCTTCATTTGATTTCAATGACATAGGAAGAGGTCTTAACGAAACAGCAGGCTCTGTCTGGTAAATTACAGCAATAACAAGTAAGGATACATTTGTGAGACTACAAATGTCTTCTGTGCTGTGTTATGAATGTTTTGAAAGTATATTACTCACAAAATATAACGACCTTACACAGATGAATTGACCCACTGTTTTGTTGAACAGTAGAATAATTCTTTTCTGAACTATTTGCTCCAAGTATAATTATATTGCTCACTCATCCAGCAGTTTGTATTCACTGCTTCTGTCCATATTTGATCTACAAACACAAGGAGTCACTTCACCTTTTGTAAGTGTTTCCCTCCCACTGAAACAAGAACTGAATAATTCACAGCAATTACCTTTTTTCTGTATGCGTTGGGGAATAAGGACTTTGAAATTTTCAGATTTCCTGAAGAAATAATAGACAAAAACTCTTGTTTTGTAGAATTTGAATGTTCACAATTTGCACAGTGATAGTTGGATTGCATTAAATTCTTTCTTTCCACTGAGTTAAGAAACTAAATAACACAGCATGAACTCTGCATTGTGCAATCAAATGCCACATTAAAAAAAATAAAAAAATCTTATAATAATTATTCAGGCTTTTAAGTTTTAAACCTGTTTTCCAGGAAGTATTCGTGCAAGCAAAGCATGATTGTGCTAATGTCTAGAACCAAAACTGAAAGAACACGAATACACATGAGTCACATGCACAGAGAAATAGGAGATCATTTTAGAAAATGTCCTGTTTGGTCTGATTCTGTTCACTCCACTGTTCACTCCACTGTTCACTCCAAGGTAACCCTTCTCCTTCTTTCTCTTAAACTTTCAGCTCAGCTGGTACCTGGTCCATGCAATGCTGCTTTTCCTCCCTTCAAGAGTAAAACCAATTGGAGTTCCCTTTTTCTTTGCTAGTCACCAGCTACTGCTTGCCACTGTCTGCTGTAAAGGAGACAAGACACGGAAATATAGTCTTTCCACTAAACTAACAGCACAAAATTCAGGGACCAACCAAAAGGAATAACTTCACTTTTTCAAAAGAACCTGCAGTTGTGTCCTTGCAAATAGGACCCCTGAGTGTGGTCAGCAGGGATATTTATAGCTGCTGGCAATATCACCTTAACTGTACATACAGAAAAGGAATAATGGGCTCTGTCAATAAAATATCTAATAGGTTCGTGAACTTCACCTTCACTTTAGCACATAGGCTTCCTCTCAGTTTCATACATGATTTTTTTCTTCAGGCAGTGTATGTTTCTGAGGATTGGACCCTCAGTAAATGTAAGGTAATTGTAATTAGAATATAATGAATATAATAGATGTTGCTGTCATACAGTGTTAAGTGACAGAAAATTGCCAAGTACTAAAGATACATTTTTGCCTTTAACTAGAGAGAAGCAGCCATCTCATTTATTTTAGTTAAATCAGAGAGGTAATTTTTGAAGATAGCATCAAAGACCTCATGATTTAACCTTACCAAGCACACTACTAATAATAATTTTAAGTGTACTTACATTAAGCAATAATAGTGCCTTTTCATTTTATTACAGGATAATAATTTGGTCTTAGAGTAAATAAACCAGGAGATGGAAGGCCAAACCAGTGAACTGCAGAGTAACATGATACTGTTATTAACCCTCAGCTACTGCAACCATCCTTGAAACTGATGCCATTGAGCTGAAAAACTTGTACCTGAAGAGTTTTAAAACAAGCATTTTTGAAGCTTAAGAGGGTGGCAGCTGAGATCGTACTGAAGATTTCAACATGCAGTACTAAATTAACCTGATCACCTGAAAAAGCTATTGCTAGTGCAACTAGTAGGCATTTGAATGCACTGAATAATTTTCTGAAGTCAAAGCATGTTTAGGGGAAGTTTAGGTTAGATATGAGGAAGTTCTTTACTATGAGGGTGGTGAGGCACTAGAACAGGTTGCCCAAGTAAGTTGTGAATTCTCCATCCCTGCAGTGTTCGTGGTTTAGTGTGTGGTGTCCCTGCCCATGGTAAGGGGATTAGAGCTAGATGATCTTAAGGTCCTTTCCAACCCTAACTATTCTGATTCTGAGATTCTAAACAAATAAATTAAGCATTGCTTACTTTATTTTTTTTCTGATGATACCACTAAGAGGCTCATGGGAGTAAAACAAGGGAATTTGGCTTTTTTCCTTTTTTTTCTTGCAGTTTTAAAAATAATGTCATTGTTTCTTTGTTTACTCATTAGAAATGGCAATGGAGATATAAAAATCCATGTAATGTTGTCTTTCATTTTCCAACTTTGCACAATGGTATAATGATGTTTCTCCTGGTAAATCCATTTTGAAATCACTCAAGCGATGTAGATACTGTTAAGTAAATATGTCACAACATACTAGAACTCACTTGTCCTGGGTTGAGCAGCAGCAGTCATTTTTCTCCTTCTTAGGAGCTAGTACAGTGCTGTGTTTTGATCTTTTGGCCTTGGAACAGTGGTGATAACGCCGATGTTTTCAGTTGCTGCTCGAATGTTTGGTCTGGCCAAGGATTTTCTGAGCCTCATGCTCTGCCAGGGAGGAGGGGAGGCCGGGAGGAAGCAGAGACAGGACACCTGACCCAAACTAGCCAAAGAGGTATTCTATACCATAGCACGTCATGCCCAGGATGTAACTTGGAGTTACCCGGAAGGGTTGGGACTGCAGGGTTGGATGAGGTATCGGTCGGTGCTCGGCTGAGGGGAGTGGGGCGAGTTATTGGTCGGCTGGCGTTGAGGTGTTGTATTCTTTCCTCTTGTTATTTCCTTTAGCACTGTTATTATTGGTGGTAGCGGCAGTGATTTGTGTTATACCTTAGTTACTGGGCTGTTCTTATCTCAACCCGTGGGAGTTGCATTCTTTTTGATTCTCCTCTCTGTCCCTCCAGAAACAGGGGGAGGGCAAGAAGGGGGGGAGTGAGCAAAAGAGGTTTGTGGTTGGGTTTAAACCACGACATCACTCCTCTCCATTACTAATGATGAGGTTTTGTTTGGTTTACATGGTATTGCCCTTTTTGGAAATACCCTTATTCTCATCCTGCCACCTCCTTAGAAATATTTATTGTACTGACGTCAGTCTAGCTTTTGCATTTAACTTTTAATTAAAGCTTTATCCCAGGCTACAACTGAAGTAAAATTTTACAATGAATTGTGATTCATTACCAAGGTCTTGGGTGACTTCCACATTGCAAGTGACTAAGAACCTCAGAAGTACATTTAACAGATTTCTTGCTGTAAAGCTTCACAACAAAGCACTCAGATATGTTTTCTTTTGGGGTATTCTGATCACAAACTTACTTCAGGTACCTACACCTTACTATTTCAGAAACCAAAAAACTTTCTGGAAGACAACAGTCACTTGGAAAACATCATGTGTAGCAACATTCATAGAAACATAGAATCATCTAGGCTGGAAAAGACCTTTAAGATCATCAAGTCTAACCCTTACCCCAGGACTGCCAAGACCACCACTAAATCATACTACTGAGGTGATACGGTCTTATCTACAAAGTTTTTGAACACTTCCAGGGATGGTGATTCCACTAGTTTCCTGGGGAGCCTGTTCCGATACCAGACCACCCTCTCTCTGAAGAAAATTTTCCTAATATCCAGTCTAAACCTCCCTTCATCATTTTGTGAATCGGCTGCAAGAAATGGTCATCCAAATTATTGGAAAAGAAGGGAAAATTTTCCTGAATCATACTTTTATTTTGATTGCTTTTTTTTCTTCACAGTAAATGTTTCAATCTGGCAAACATAAAATCATAGAATCATAGAATAGTTAGGGTTACAGATTCTTTTATGCAGTTTCATTATTTTCTTAGGAGTAAAGGTGCAGGAAGGGAAAAAATTTAACTTCACAGTAACAGAACCCTTGTAAATAATGAAGAGAAAAAGTGGTTTGGGAAAGAGAAAAAATATTTCCATAGAAAACGTTTAATTTCTCTGAAATGCAGCCTTGCCTCAGAAACTAAAGCATATGTAGTTTCCAGAAAAACTAGAAGGAAAAAAATAGAAGTTACAAGACAGAGGTCAGCCAAGCACAACTCTTTTCTCCCCTGAGATAAAATTGAGATGTCATATACCAATGTTATCCTATATCACAGAACAATTTAGGTTAGAAAGGACCTTTAAGGTCATTGAGTCCAACTATTAAAACAAATTAAAAAGATGCATCCATGTAACTCTTAGAAGAAAGGCATTCCAATAAGGAAGCAGACCTACACAAAGATGCAGGTAACTCACCTGAATTTTTCACGCAGCTATGCAAAGCCAGCTTGCTTGCTCTGCCAGTATGCCACCTGGCCCAGCCACCAAGACAGAAAGCTGCAGGTCATCTCTCCATCCAGTTGTAACAGTTCTCCAAGCTCCACTGATTCTGTTAACTAGGTCTCCATTAAATATAATGAGAGCTTAGACATTCATACAGATATGTAGACACGCACATTTTGGTGTCTTATTCCCAAAATAAATCCCATACAGAAACAAACTCAGCAGAAATAAAGATGTCAGTTTTCTTCACAACCAAATGATGTCCTGTGGCTTCAGGCTTCTTTTTATTGCTCTTCTTCCCTCAATTTTCTTGACACAGCTCTACATCTTTCTAGGTTTCCCTGCCCTTCTACTTGGTTCCTACACTGCCTTGAATTGTTACTCTGTTTAGTTAATTGTTTAGCTCCTAAACCCAGCAATAGATACCAGAAGAACTCGCTAACCTTCATGGCAAGGGTACTACCTGATTGCATGCTCTCACTAGTATCCTGGAATGCATATAAACTGCGGCGCCAGGAGTGTTTACGTGCTGCCTCATTCACAAAAGCACCGTGCACTGAACTCATTTGGGGCGGGGCATCCTGTTTCCATAGATTTCTGTAGAAGCTGTTCATCATGTAACATACACAAAATCAATAAATGTGCTGAACCAAACCATTCAGAGTGCAATCTTGCAAGGTACTTCTCTTTAGAGATTTATTAATAGTTTTGCATTCATTCATACACGTCTTAAAAATCACTTTGCTAAGTTCTAAACCCAGAAGGAGTCTTGCCATACTATATATCTTTCCTGAAACAGTACATAAGAAGCCACATTTCTTGTGTGTACTGATGCCATCTGTCCGCAAGGTTTTGAAATCCGAGAATCAGAAACAAGAAAAATATAGTTTTCATGCTATTTATATCCCTTTTAAAAGAAGATACAATATATATCGAATTCCACTCCATTACTTTGAAGGCAGTGAGTCTATGAAATCTGCACTGGTGAGCTGGTAAATTAAAAAATCAGAACATAACTTTTTTGTCTCATACTCCAACTGCATTAAATGAGCTTGAGGATTGAAAAGCGAAAATAGTGAGAATGGCTGAAATAATGAGATCCATCCCTGCCATGCAAATTCTCAGGTGTTATTGCAGGGGGTTATTTTTTTATTCTAAACTACAAGCCTCATTAATTTTCATTTTCTTTCAGAAGTAAAATACAACTACCAAATGCAAGGAACAAAAGGACAGGTTTTTTTTTCAAAATCACTTAAGTGATTTAGGAGCTGAAATGGCATTTAAAATCAATAGCATCAAGACTTAAATCTTCACATAATTCAGACACGTTTGAAACTCTATTGTATATTTCCCATTTAGAAGGGATGAGAGGATGAATTTTGAAAGTAATCTCTGTGAAAGCTATCCACATAGTATATTGTGTGAGTTCCAGTCCAGTATAAGGAGTTCCATGTGACCTTGTTTATTTGGACTCGCATTACATATATAGTGAAAATTTTAATATAATAATAATTTTATAATATTTCATGAATGGAATAAAATAATAATAACTGAATAATCCAAATATTAAATAAAGTGTTCTATCAAACTGTTGTTGCCCTTTCTGTGGGCAATGTGAGAGGGCATAGCTTGTTGCTAGTGTTCCCCTAGTTGCTGAGGAAGAGCAGCCGTAATCTGCCAGAAATGCAATAAAGTAACAATTTCTGATGGTAGAAATAAATGAACTATCTCTTGCTCAGCTAATATTAATAGAAGAGGGGATATCTATCCAAAAACATGAGTTGATAATAATTGTCATATTCCAAAGCCTGCATATACAATCAGGTTAAATTAAAAAATGTGATGAGCATAGCTATAGCTGTACTATGAAGGAATTGGGATTTTTTATCTTGGTCTCCTTCAGATTCCTTTTTGCTCATACCTTTTCTCTCTTGCCTTATAACAGCATGCCTCTTAACTTTTTCTGAACATCCCTTGGCACTACATCTGAGGTTTCTTGTTTGGTTGGTTGGTTTTGAACACTATATATGGCCAAATATTATTTCTCTGGTACAAGAAAACTACTTTTTTAATTCAGGTTAAATTTATTCAATACTTTTATCTCGAGAAAAATATAAATATAAAGAAGAAACATAGGAAAAGGTGGTGTTAGTAGGTTGTATTCAGTGCCTCAGCAGCGAACTGGTTACAGAGGCTTGGGTCAAATACCACCCTCACTGTGAGAATCTTCAAGCCCACACTTCAACTCTGTAGAAACTAAAATGGTGCAAATGAAAAAGATAGTGAGTGGTGCAGTCCTAGAAGTTGGATAGTTTGTTGAACAGAAATTTACAGGGAAAAAGAAATGAAATAAAATAACCAAACAGTTCAAAGCGTCTGCTTGATACAGGACCAGAATTTGAACTCATATACTTTACTTCTTGCATGAATGTCTTAATCACTTGCTATTTAGATATTCTGAGGCAGAACTTTCACAGCCTCTGCTTATACATTTCTTCTTTGTATGAAAGTGCTTAAACAGTCATTATACCAGACTGCATAAATGATTCCAGCATGGCTGTTAGACCATTTGCCTTGTTGATGGATTCTAGCCAATGCACCAGCAAATATCCAGCAATTTATTCAGAGTGTGACAGAGTCTGTAGGAGGGACTGGAAGTACTTCCCCAGCATGTCCTTATAGCTTAGAAAGCTATAGCATTCCCTCAGGAGACTGATCTTCTCACTCTCCTTTTTTTTGTTATTCTTACTAATATTTCTAGTGTTTTATTTTGTGTCAGATAGAACTCTTCTGAAGAAAACAAAACCCCTGGATTCAATTTTGTAATGCAGAAAATAATACAGCATTTTAAAACTTTGGATATATACTTACAGCTGGTTTATTTTTAGAGTGCAGTTCAAAGAAAGCAGGAACTTGTACAACCATGCTCAGCACCACGGTATCCTATCTCCCATCCCTGAGTGGTGAAAATAAATATAGGTTGGGAAAGAGCAGAGAGAAGTATTTGCTAGAAAAGATGTCTTCACAGCAGAGAGTTGATCTCAAACAGAAAATTTTAAAACTTACTAAGCCTGTTGTGAAAGAAAAAAAAAAAAAGCAACAAAAGACATCAATTGCCTTTGTTGAAGTAAGATTTTAGAAATTTGCAGCATCTTCCCGAATTAAGAAATGTTTTAACGGTTTGAAAAGCCTTGGTTTGTAACGGCTTTGCACATTATCTGCAGCAACAGCAACTTTATGCATGCATGAACTTAATGAACCAACCAACAAAAACAAAGAAGATTATTAATGATATATTTGCTCAAAGCAAGCTAAATGAGTTGCATCTGAGAACATCAGAGAGAGTTCACTAATGATAGTCAGAAAGGCACAGCTGCTTGTTTTTGTACAAAAATAGTGGTCAGTGGATTTATTGCTGGGTGACAAAAGAAACAGTTTCGGTAGGACTTTGGGTACAGGTTCCGTCTCTTTTTCTACTTTCTTTTTATGCTTTTCCTCCTTCTTTTTCGTTTATTTTTTCTTATGATTTTTCTTGATTTTTTTACCTAAAATTTCTTTTATTCATTCTTTCTGAAATGATTGAACTTACTTCTTAAAAACTACTGGATGAGTGTAATCAGGACTGAGCTTGAAATCCTTTTGAAACTTAATTATCATTTTCAGCCACTTTTTCCAGTGTTGTGCTTTGGTTTTACTGTGCTTACAGGGACATTAGTCCTCTAGCTGAAATGAAGCTCCCTTCCTCAGAGATAAGTAAGAAAAGACCAAAATTTAACCTTTGGGTCAAGGTGTTTCACAACAACCTTCATCTTCTGTGAGGCACCATTTCTTTGCAAGGCCTGGGTGTCTGTGAACTTCTTGCTTTTGAAGCCTACCGACAGTCTTGTCTTGGCCTACAGAGGTGTCGTAAATAATTAGATTTAAAGGAATTTATTTGCTTTCTCAAAAGCTTAATTGTATGGAACAGTAATCTTTCAGCACTGTACAACCAATCTTATAGTGGAGCACGAGTAGATTATAAATGAGATATACCCCACACCTACAACTTGGAACAGAAATATTCTTCATTATAGGCCAAAATTATTTATGTGAAAAGTAAAATTTTGCTGGTCTTTCATTCTGTTCAAACCTGGAATTAGAAGTACTGCTACATTATCACTAATCAAAAGCATGGAAAAGACTCCTGAGAGAATGTTTTCCTTAGCTTTCTAGTTCACTTACTGAATTAGACAGGACTGTTGACCTCAGAACAGAAAATAACAGCCACACACACATGCTATTACCAAATCCCTTGTATACTTTATCTGAAGTAAATATTTGGAAGTTAGTCTCTGCAAAGGCTCTTTAAATGGTGTCTTAACATCTAAAAAGAGATAGCTGTCAAGGAAGGACTCTTCCTCAGATGCTTTAAAGAAGACAAATCTAAAGTGAAAAGTAAATTCAGGAAATTCAAAAGAAGATATTAAGTGGATACTTTATGCAGATGTTTATAGAAAACATTATGTTAATAAGAAAAGTCACAATGAAATTCTCACCTATGATATCCCCAGAATCAGTAGCTGACTGGAAACTTCAAATTTACTGTGGATTGTGTATTATTTTAAAATCCCATGTAAATATAAGCCATGAGGAGGAAAATCACAAGAGCTTAGTTTCATATACTGGAAATATAAGCCTATTTTCTTCATGACATGCCTGATCTTCTTCTTATCACTGATTAAGTTCTGCAGTGTCTCTGTAAGTGGGTTGAACAGGTAGGTTCATGACTGTTGTTCAGGGGGTTTCTTGAACGCAGTAAGCTTATGTTTTTTCCACAATTCTTTCTCTCTACTGTGGTTTTCACTGTATGGAAGCCTGGCTACTCAGAACAAGATCTGACTTTCTACTTTACTGTTTCTTCAACCAAATAATGTATCTCCGTCGTATGATTCCACCTGTGATTTACATCAGCAGAGCTAAAACTTGACAGTCCGTGAAATTTATCACATATTGTTTGATTCATTTTTATTGAGCCATACAGACACAATCTAAATCATAAATTTATCTCGTAGTGTTTTCAGAGTGAATGATTGGTCATAGTTCACATGAAAATCTGAAGCTGCAGTGAGAATTTTAACTGTTTCATAAAAGTTAATGTCAGAGGGTTTCCTCTTCAATTGCCTTATTTATTTATTTTTTCCAGAACAAGCTTTCTGCAAGTCACTCTTTCACATTTTGTGTAGTCTTAAAGCAGCAGTCTATTTTTAGAACTCTTCTTTTATTCTGCTAAGTAGCATGATAAACTAATAATAAAACCAAAATATTTCCTTCCACGTAGTAACATTTAATTCTATGCTTCAGTTTTCTGACCATTTTCCCTCTGTTTAAAACCTTATGCAATACTTTCCCCTCTGTCACAGTATTCAGGTCCATATAAGTTTAGATCTTAGCCAAAATGCTGGGGATGTTCTTAGGAATTTGTATGTATGTGCCAAGGGGAGGGCAAGAAAAGAGAAAAGGGGGAATGAAAAGAAGAAAGAGAAAGTGATGGAAAGAGAAGTCATTTAGGTTTTATTAGTGGGTACTACAAAGACCAAGTGAATTGCTTGCTGAAACTTTATATATTTGATACTGAGATATTAGAGGATGGAGCTGTTGCTAATAGTGTCAGCAAACACTAGTCCTTCCATCCTAACATTGACCCTAATGGGTCAAACTGAATCAGTCATTCTCAGTCTTTTGGACTGAGAATTAAAGCGTTAAAAAAACAGAGATATTTATCTTAAAGATATTTGCATCAATGCAAACATCATCCCTCAGGCAATTACTGCTGAATTAACACTGGAAACATGAAGAAAAAGCCTGGCATGAGGAAAAGGAATTAGCCGAGCTGGGCTGAGCTTTTACTTCCCACACATTCTTCACAGCCTTGTGAATGTCACTTAGGGCAAGATGCAGAAAGTCTATTTTGGTGCCTAAAAGGAGAATTCTATCTAATTTAGATCTCTAGGCATAAGAAGCAGCTAATTCAGTTACCCATATCCCTTGTGCCCTCGCTGCTGCCAACAAACCGTAGAGGCCTCAAATCACACTAGGTCTGAAAGATCCTTAGGAGTCATATTCTGGAGACATTTATAACTAGTCCCTAAATAAAATCTGTAGCAATCATATGCAGAAAGGAGATAAGGCTATACTGTGCCCAAAGGCCAAGTGGTACCTGTTAGGTATGCTCTCAGCACACCGTAGGCCCATTTACAACACAAGGAGATGGCACAAGTATATTAATCCCAAAATCATAGGATCACCGTAATCTATCTTCTGCACAATAGGTTTTGTTAAATATCATTTAAATAAGATATAGAACACTGATGCTACAGGAGCCTGAACAGCAATACTAACCATATACTGCCCAAAAA
This sequence comes from Lathamus discolor, assembly GCF_037157495.1. Lineage (NCBI taxonomy): Eukaryota > Metazoa > Chordata > Aves > Psittaciformes > Psittacidae > Lathamus > Lathamus discolor. The sequence continues at coordinate 131,494,467 of NC_088885.1, read as the reverse complement.
TTCATCCAAAAAATAACAGTCACTTGTCTGGAAGAAAATCAATGAGCTGACTCTGTAACAAGTTGTCAGGATTTTGCTAAGGGCCAGGAAAAGTGTTGTACTACCTGTAGTTTAGATGGTTCAGAAAATAATGATCACAAAAGGTATTTTTCTATATTGATGAGTTTAAATTAGTAACACTGCCAAATTTTATGTTTGTCAGAATGGTGCAGGAAGAGAGCTTCAAAATAGGCAAAGTAGATTATTGCAGACTATTGCAAATTTATAGTATTTTCAGAGAAGTAACATCAGATTTGTTACTGAAAAGGAAATCTGTCTTCTTAAGGAAAGCATTTAAAATAAGTGACTCTCCCTTTTCACACATCTGTTTGGCATGAGCATTGAACCTTCTTTCTAAATTAAGGAGAGGACATCACCAAGTTATCTACTAGCTTCCTTTCTTTGTATTGATACTAAAATAGGAAAGAAGAGATTCTGATGTTTCATCTTTAAAATAGTTTTTCTGAAAATAATAATATATTTCAGCAACATCAAGTGACTGTGACTAATTTACAGCTTTTCAATGCTTTCAATACATTTATTGCAGGAAGTGGGAGGACTGAGTAATACTAAAGCTATTTCTTTTCTGTGAGGTGTAGTAGAATTTTAACTAACCTCACTACTTCTTGGCACAATCACTAAAATAAATGTGTGATATATAACCACATTTTCAGTTAACTCAGCACTTGAAATAACACATCAGCTCTCAGGAGAACAATTCACCAACCATGATGAATATGCAGCAACTTGCTAATCTTTGCCTTTTGAATACAACTTTTGGAAACTTTGATTCCTTAAGCTTCATGTTCACTTTCTGCAAAGAAGGGGAGAGTGTTCATCCTAAAGTTATCGAAATTTGATAAAAATTTGATTTATTGCCTACAGGTAGAGACATTGAAAAAATCATTGGACTACATAGGTATTATTTTACTAAAAAACATAGTTTAGATCAAAGACTAATAATACCAACAATAATATCTAAAGATAATAATGTAACACTTGAATGATTTAATTACCAAGAGCTATGCTCATGTTCATTACATTTATATGAGTTAGGTTCATCAAATGTAAACACTCTTGGGTCATTAAGTCGAACATGGGGTTTTAGTACAAACTTAGTTTATATGTTTAAGATTACCTGGAAATTTATTAAAAAATAATCATCATCAGGATAACTTTAATTTTAAATTTAATAATCTGAAGTTTTGAAGAGGACATGAAAATTTTGGATTGAGATTCCTTTCTACCACTCAATACCACTGTGGAAACAAGTACTTTACAGGATATTGCTAAGTATTTTGGGTTTGTTCTGTGCTAATATTTTATTATTCTTTCTTTTTTATTCCTCAATTTAAGTTGTAAATGAAAGGACTTCCTTAAGTATAAAGTTTCAAGATGTTTAAAAAAAAAATTAAATAATAACAAAAAAAAATCTAAGAAAAGAAATACCCTCCTTGAGAAGAAAACAAAAAAAAAAAGAAAAAAAAGTATAAGACCAAGGCACTGTGGAAGCCTTAGACCAACACTGCCAATGTACTCATGCTCAGAAACTTAGATATATCCTAAATGGATTAGACTAACTGTGCCATTCCCAGGTTCTCTCCACATATCCTCAACAGTGAAAAATCTGGACATTTCTGCAACTGCTAAAGTCACATTATTGACATCCATAAATCACAGGCAAGCGTCTCAAGCAATTTCTACTTACTCATTTTTTTATTTTTTATTTTTTTCCTCATGGATCTTGGTGAAAGCCTGGTCTCTAAGTTTTGGGTTATTTTTAAAAGGAGTGTTCCCTCAGAAAAATAATGGGAGAGTTGCTACCCCACACTTCAATATTAAATAAGGAGGCTATATAGAGCATATCAAAGACAGAACATCTTCTTTTGTTATTTTAACTATTTAAAAATCTGTACAACTTGCTTCCCAGTTACTGCTTGCTTGATATTTATTTCAAAAAAATGATTCAAGAATTTTCTAGAAACATAAAATGTGCCTAATGAGACCTTTTTTCCCAGCCTTTTTTGTTCATTATAGACAGAGAAACTTCACTGGGTTTGTTTAGTGCTTTTATTCCTTTTGCTCATAACTGAGATCTTTTGGCATTTAACATCACTAGAATGCATTGGAAAAATAGTATATCTCTCGAAAATAATAATATGCACTCTTAATTTAATCAATAAACTTACCCACTTCAATATATTATTTCAGTTAATTTTCATAATCTGTGATTTATAATTTTAAGGAAAAAATTATATTAGACAGATTATTCCAGACAAACATTATTTTATTTTACAAATGAGAATCTTTCTGAAGAACAAAAATTGCTTATCTATTGATGTTATATATGGAAATTCTAGGTAATAATAATGTCCATGGAAGCATATGAAAGTCTTTTCAGTACTTTGTCAAATGTTTTTGAATGCAAAGATTTGAATAAACCCACATTTTTATAACATGATTTTAAAACTTTGATTATTTGGCACTAGATTGAACTACAGAGATTTTGTTATATTTCAACATTTCATTTGAGGGTAACAGAGATTAAGTCAGCAGGGTACCAATAAGGAAAACATTTAATTTAAAATTATTGATGTCTAAGGGGATTTTTTTTTTGTGTCCATGAAGAAGTTGGATTGAGAAAACAATATTCTCAAACATTGTTTCTCCCAGAGCTCATTCACAACTGATTTATTAAGCAAAATCAAATTGGCAACTAATGTTTGCAGTATTATTTAGTGCAAATTACGTTATTATTTTATTTCAAGAAATTAAAGCAGATTAATATATTCAAGTAAACATAAACTCATTTAGTTTCATTATCATGGAAGAAAAGTTTAAAACAACACAACTCCTTAATCAAATAATTGCAATAGTCTGCTATATCTCACATAAAATCTACTTTTTGACCTCTGACAGAAGGTAGAGTTATATTACAAAAGCCTCCTTTCAAATTTTCACTTTGTGTTGTTGGAGCAAAGAGGGACGAATGCCGTATGTCAGAGTAACAGAGCTCTAAGAACAAAAGGCATCTCTGTACACTAAATAAGTCAAAAGAAGCTTAGTTATTCCAGCTGAGGTGAAAAAGAGAGTACTCTTTGCTCTATTTGCTCTGTCTTCTAGACAGAGTGGAGGACGTAGCTGAGCCCATTTAGAGGAGAAAGGATTCCAGTTTTAGATAAGGAGTTATGTCAGGCAAATATAAAAAGGTAACTTCACCCCTGGACCTGATAGCTACTTACTTACATACATACATGCATACATGTATACATAGACAGGCAGAGCACAGAACTAGCTGCTTTGACAATATATTTGTGTCTCTTTTCATTATAACTGTCACAGTACTCTTGATCTGTATTTATAATTTGTCAATCAAACAACTGACAGAAATAGAAATTTCAGTATTTCTTTTGGGCTACATTCATGAAGCTCAAACAGTGCAGTATTAGCAACTGAAGCTGTCACTTCCCTGTTTCTACAAAATTCCCAGCATTTACAACTAGAAAGGCATAATTTTTCAGGCAGGCAGAGGATGAAATGACATACAAGTGCCTCAGAAACCAATGCCTCCATCAAAAGCATATGGGTTATTTTTCTCTTTTTATGAACTATTTGCAATATACAGTTAGTCCCTAGCCATTTCTGCAGAATGGTTTGATTTTTTGGCCAGATTATTTCGGTTTTTTGATATCAAAAGCTGAATCTGCCCAAGATAAGCTTCAAGCAGTGTGGTGAACCTCTTCAACATATACACATATCTTTCATGCCTTGCAGGAGGTCTGCCACTGTTTGTTGTGTCTCTGCTTCTTAAAAACCATTTTGAAATTGATCATTCATTAAAAATGTATCTCTAGAAACAAATACAAATTGGCTAAAGCTTGCATTATACACTAAGGTCTGTGGAACTTGTGGTTTGTTTATTTAGAAAAACAATTATCTTGTTTTGCAACATCAGCTTCCAAAAATACTTTATTATTCATTCAAATTCTTCTGCATTTTAAATACCCTTTATGTAGCCGTGACCTAATATGACCTAATGAATACTTGTATTTTCCACACTGAATGCCCATTCTATTTCATGATGTGGTTTTGTATTTTATCCTCTTTGTTATTCAAATGAACTTCTGATAAGTAATAAGTATGAGCCAGAATTTAGTGTTATTTAATTGCATGGGGTAATCAGATATGACCAAATGACTGTGGTGTCTACAAAGCTTATATATTTATATCTCCTTTTTTTTGTATTTTTTAGACTTAAATATACATATAATACACAGAAGAGGGCTCAATTCAAGTATACAGCAATGTTAATAAGGAATTCAGTAATGACCTGGTACAGAAAATGAGACATTTAGTATTCTGTAGCCACCCACAGCTGGATCTTTTACATCTGAATGCAGCATTCTGAAGCTAGCTTTAGAGTTAATATAGCAAATTGACATAGATCTACTCTCACTTATTACATTTCAGTAAGTGAGAACAGATCTATAGAAATTCTTCACGTATCTAATTAGATTTGCTTTTGGCAATGTCTGTGGCATGTATCTAGAACATTAAATGGATTGTTGACATCAAGTTTCATTAAGAGGAGACCAGTGCTTTATCTGAAGCATTTTCATGTTCACATTTCAACTTCAGGTTAGATTGTGTTCCTGTGTAAACAGGTTCAGCTTAATTTATCTTAGCAGAACTGTACCCAACAACATCAGCTTTGAATGTGGCCTATTGTGTTATTTGAGGTTACTCCATTAAAGTCCAAGTAGAATTTTCATGAAATGATCTTTGTAATGAATGCTTTAAGATACTAATTCTAGTTTATAACAAATCCTTACATTTGATCTAAAGATACAGGATTGTTGATGAATTGTGTGAAGCTCTATGAGAAAAGAAATTAGTCTCATGGCAATGAGCAGTATGAAATAATAATAAGATCTCTCAGTAGCATTTGACTATACATCAATGAAAGTGCAAAGATCTGGAGAAAAGTGTCTTTAAAACTCTGGAGTACATGTGGAAATACAGAGAGACATGATGAATGAGGGGATAATAGGAATAGAAAATGAGGAAACTTGAAAAGACTGAAAAATACATAGATGCGAAACACAGTAAAATCAATTAAAAAGATGTAACCCAAGGAAGAATAAGTTTTCCAGTGATAATATTCAAAGTTTAGCTGGGATGGAAGTGTCCTGAGCTGGATAGTGACTGAGTTAGAATAATTGCTTTTATCTTAGCTGGTAAAATAAAAACCCAAACCATGTGGAATGTTTCATTTGGCTTCAAAGTGATAAAAGGTCTCAGTAGAACAGATTATAAAAGCAGCCTTGTAATTAATGTGAGCTGATACCAAGCTACAGGATTATAGATTTACCTGTTCCTTATTTCCTCTATTCCCTGCTCTATCCCACAGAAAGAAAAAGACGTAAAGGAGTCTCTACAGGTAGCATCTAAAAGTGCCCTCTGAGAAGGCTGTGTCCATTTTACAGATAAGAAATTTCTTATTTAAGGACCTGATACCATTTGACCTGATGAACTCATGTTTAGGACAAGGGCGTTCCAATACAATGAGGATGGTGCACAGGAAATAGGTTCTTTGCCCTGTTTCCACAGCTAGCTGGTACTTTTGTACCAGAAGCAGGTAAAAACCTCTCCTGTTTGTGATTAAAGTTAACTACAACCGTCTGTAGTTTTGGGGATAACAGGTATCTCTTCACAGTAGAATTTTTAGCATTCCCATTATAATTAGCACTTATCGTGTATTTGCTGGGATGGAGATTTTAGAATTCAGAATCTGTATAATGGGGCTCTCCTCGAAATGGTTTCTCAGCTAGGTTACTCAATCAAATTTAGTTCATCTCATGACATGCTATTTGAAAGCTCACAAGACCTGAGCTAGTTGCCTCAGTTTCATCTTTAATAAGCAAATGCATACATGGATTGAAAATACATCCTCCAGGGCCTTTTACACTATCCTTCTCGGCAGCAGTCTAAACACAGAGAATTAAAAGCTATAAGCTACAAAGAGGAAATATTTTTCTGCTCCCCTCCTCCTTTTTTAGCAATGCATCTTTAGAGGTCCAGTGCTGTAAAAGTGATACAGGAAATATGACTGGAGATTTCCTTTGGTGATAGCGAAAAGAATATTTTTATTGCCTTAAACTGTAAAGTTGATATCACATTAAATTGAAAATTCAAAAAATATATGCAATTACTAATAAATCATAGAAATTTGTTTATGTTTTGCATGAAGACAAAGCACATTTGAAACTAATAGCATTAGGCTCTTTCCTTGGGCAAAAATGAGCAAGAACAAAAGCTTTTTCACTTGAAAAAGATCTTTAGACATTAAATACTTCTGCAAAATTCCTAGATAAACTACATTTGAAAAACATTAGGGTATATACTGAGTAATGGGTCTACAAGGGTTAATAGTTATTGATGATCATTTTATGTCCATAGACAATGTTACTTCATAACAGATTTGAATAGTGGAGGGTTGGGTTTTTTTATTATTTTGAATGGTCACAGTGGTTTTCTCAAGTGAATTCACTGAACAATGGAATCCTTTTTAACTGAAAGTAAGTGAGAAACCACAATTACACCTAGACTGAAGTCTACTGTAGGATGTTAAATGATTGATGTTGAGTAATATAGCTACAGAACAAGATGTGTTGTCAGGGTTGGCCATAGCACCTTTTTTCATTTCCCTGCAAGGCAAGCCTGTTATTTAAGGAAATAAATGGACAAGGGAACAGCAAGGTTATACACCTCAATTAATAGTATCTTGCAGTTCCCTTGGCTCTTTGTGTTGCATGCTTTTAGCTTGCAGAACCTTGTGAGAAAGAAAAAAACACTTATCATTGCAAGGCATGCTATAAGAAAAGACACTATTTTTGGAAATATTGAGTGTGTTTCTCAACTGTTGCTATGAATAGTTTTCTGAAAAGTAGCTAAAACTCCTCATTAGCTAAAAATACTGCAAAAAAACAAGTACAAAAATTATGCAATTTGGCAGGCTGTCACAATATCAGTGGAAATTATCAGAGTATTTGACAGTTGATCTTTGACCATTGGAAATTACATCGCCTCCATTGTTCTGATATTTTAATATCATCCAGGGTTTTAGGTGTTTATCTTCACAATCATCCTAAGACTCAAATACGTATCCTCATGTTCCTTTTAGAATATTAGACACTGGTAACTGAAGACTGATTCAATTATCCAAGGTAACAGAGAGAAGCAGAATTAGACCTTAGGTTTCTGCTTGTCCAGACACTCTCTGGTCGTTAGACTCATTCTCTTTCTTTTAACCATCAAAGCAACCTAAAACAATACTTTTATGGATATATTCATGGTATGACATGAGATTGTTATGTGATGAAAGCTCATCTGCACACTCACAAAGGAGCAAAAAAGACAGTAGGGACGGTGAGGAGAGCCCAAACAATACCCTGCCCCAGCTACTTCCAGGCCCATCACCATAGCCTCCAACTTGTCAACCACCCATTTCAACAAGCCCAGAGGGGCACAGGGGCGCAATGGCAGGTGGGAACCCACAATAAGGACCTCCAAGGAATGAATACTTTGCGCTGTGTCTTTTCAGGGCTGCCTCAGAAAATCCTCAGCTGCAGTGTCCAAGAGTGAAACACATCACCATATTATTGGGAGCAGCTATACAGATCATATTTTGGACTAATAGGGGTTGCTGCCTGTAGGTGGAACACGTGATGGAGTGACTGTACCAGTGGGCAGGGGAAGAGCAAGTGATGCCATCTACATGGTCCTCTCTAAGGCCTTTGATACGGCTCCTTGCAAAACTTCTAAACCAGAGAGATACGGGTTTGATTGACAGACCTTTAAATGGGTAAGAAACTAGATGGGTGACCACATCCAAAGAGCTACAGTCAATGGCTTAATGTCCAGGTGAAAACCAGTATCAGGAGGTGTCCCTCAGGTGTCTGTCCTGGGACCAATGCTGTTCAATATCTTCATCAATGACATAGTGAAATTGGTGCGCTTGAGGGAAGGGGTGTCATCTAGAGAGACCTGGAAAGGTTTGAGAATGCACGCAAACCTCATGCAGTTCAACAAGACCAACCGCAAGGTCGTGCACCTGGGTTGAGCAATCTCCAATATCATTTCAGTCTGTGGGATGAATTGGCTGACAGCTGCCCTGTAGAGGAGGACTTCGGGATACTGGGGGATGAAGTATTGGATATGAGCCAGCAATGTGTGCTTGCAGCCCAGAAAGCCAACCGTATCCTGGGCTGTGCGCAAAGAAGTGTGACCAGCAGGTCGAAGAGGTGATTCTCTCCCTCTGCTATGCTCCTGTGAGCCGCTACTGGAGTAGCAAAAGACAGACATGGACCTGTTAGAGTGGGTTCAGGAGAGAATGATGAAAATGTTCAGAGGTCTGGAACATCCTCTGATGAGAAAGGCCGAGACAGTTGGATCTCCAGGGAGATCTTACTGGCTGCCAGGTGCCCACCAAGCCACTCTATCACTTCACCTCCTCAACCGCACATGGGGAGAAAAACCGACAAAAGGTTTATAGGTCAAGATTAGGATAGAAGGATCACTTAGCAATTATCACCATGGACAAAAAAGGCTTGACTCAGGGAAATTAATTTAATTTATTGTCAATCAAATCAGAGTAGGATAATGGGAAATGTGAATAAATCTCAAAACACTTTCTCCTCAACTCTCCCATATTCCCAGACTCAACTTCACTCCTGACTTCGCTATATCCTCCCCATAAGCAGCCCAGGAGGCAGGGAATGGAGGTTGCAGTCAATTCATCATGTGTTGTCTCTGCTGATCTTTCCTACTAGTGCTCTTCCCCTGCTCCAGTATGGTGTCCCAGCCATGAGACACAGTTCTCCACTTACTTCTCTAGCGTGGGTCCTTCCGACATATCGTGGTTTAAGCCCAGCCAGCAATCCAGAACCACACAGCTGCTCGTTCACTCCCCCTCTTCCTCCCCCCACTCCCAGAGGGATGGGGAGGAGAATCGAAAGAATGTAACTCCCATGGGCTGAGATAAGAACAGTCCAGTAACAAAGGTATAACACAAACCTCTACTGCTGCCACCAATAACAATAATGATAAGGGAAATAACAAGAGGAGAGAATACAACTGTTTACCACCCGCCGACAGATACCCAGCCCAACCCAAGCAGTGATCTAGCCCTTCCAGGTAACTGCCCCCAGTTTATATACCAGGCATGACATGCTGTGGTATGGAATACCTCTTTGGTCAGTTTGGGTCAGGTGTCCTGTCTCTGCTTCCTCCCGGCTTCCCCTCCTCCCTGGCAGAGCATGAGACTCAGAAAGTCCTTGGTCAGACTAAACATTTGAGCAGCAACTAAAAACATCGGTGTTATCTGCACTGTTTCCAGGCTGAAAGTCAAAACCACAGCACTGCAGCAGCTACTAAGAAGGAGAAAATTGACTGCTACTGCTGAACCCAGGACAGCACAGTGTGCATTCCTTCAAGCACAGTCTGCTCCAGCAAGGGTTCCATGTAGGGCCACACCTACTGGAAAAAATCTGCTCCATTGTGGGCTTCTCTTCACAGGCTGCAGGTCCTGCCAGGGGCCTGCTGCAGCGCAGGCTATCCATGGGTTTTCAGCTTCTTTCAGTGCAGATCCCCCTGCTTTTGTGTTGACTTCTCCCCAGGCTGCACAGGGAGATCTGCTCCACCATGGACCATCATGTGCGGCAGGGGCACAGCCTGCTTCACCATGGGCTGCACCGCGGGCTGCAGGGGAATCTCTGCTCTGATGCCTGGAGCACCTCCTCACCTCCTCCACTGGCCTTTGTGCCTGAGAACTGTTTCTCACATGTCCCCACTCCTCTCTCCCAGCTGCTGTTGTGCAGCATTTTTTTTTCCCCTTCTTCAACATGTTATCACAGGGGCCCTACCAGCTTTGCTGATTGACTCAGCCTTGGCCAGTGGCAAGTCCACCTTGGAGATGGGTGGAACTGGCTCCATCCAACATGGGGACAGCTTCACACAGAGCCACCCATGCGGCCCACCCACTACCAAAACCACGCCATGTAAACCCAGTACTTGGGCTTATAAGAAAGATGAAGAGAGACTTTTTACAATGGCCTGTAGCAATAGGAAAAGGGGGGAAATCTTAAACTGAAAAAGGGTAGGTTTAGATTGAATAGTGAGATATGGGAACAGGCTGCCTAGAGAAGTTGTGGACACCCTATCATTGGAAGTGATCAAGGTCAGGATGGATAGGGCTTTGAGAAATCTGGTCTAGTGAAAGATGTCTGCTCACAGCAAAGTGGTTGGAGTAGATGGGTTTTAAAAGTCTGTTCCAACTTAAACCATTCTATGATCCTATGTTCTATGAATAAGCGTATCTGCAGCTGGGTGAGATGGAGTTTCCCAGGTAACCAAAGATTATGGAAAATACTAGTCACAGATGTTGATACAAGAACTCAGTCTCTTACCAGACAAAACTGCAGTCTTAAAGTATGGATTGACTGACGTCTCAGTCAAAAGAGACTTCATTATAGCTATGCTATATCAGATATTTAAATAAGCCATAATTTTTCAGTTTAGAAGTTAAAACTATTGCAGCACACAAATGGCAGACCTAAAAGGGTATCATGAAATAGTTTCTCAAAATAAGCGAAAATTAGTTTCATGTCTGAAACTGAGATATTGAAATGAGCTGCATTATTAAAGCAAAAAATAATGTCAGCTAGTATCAGAATGACATCCACAATCTTCATGTAAATGTTAAACAATGAGGCAGAGAGTATTCAAATGTCCACTTGTCCACTTGGCACTTTCACAGAATCACAGAATCACAGAATCACAGAATCCCAAGGGTTGGAAGGGACCTAAAAAGATCATCTAGTCCAACCCCCCTGCAAGAGCAGGGTAACCTACAGTACATCACACAGGAACTTGTCCAGGCGGGCCTTGAATATCTCCAGTGTAGGAGACTCCACAACCCCCCTGGGCAACCTGTTCCAGTGCTCTGTCACTCTTACAGTAAAGAAGTTCTTCCTGATGTTAACGTGGAACTTCCTATGCTCCAGTTTACACCCATTGCCCCTTGTCCTATCACTGGATATCACTGAAAAAAGCCTAGCTCCATCATCCTGACACCTACCCTTTACATATTTGTAAACATTGATGAGGTCACCCCTCAGTCTCCTCTTCTCCAAGCTAAAGAGACCCAGCTCCCTCAGCCTCTCCTCATAAGGGAGATGTTCCACTCCCTTAATCATCTTTGTGGCTCTGCGCTGGACTCCTTCAAGCAATTCCCTGTCCTTCTTGAATTGAGGGGCCCAGAACTGGACACAATATTCCAGATGCGGCCTCACCAAGGCTGAGTAGAGGGGGAGGAGAACCTCTCTTGACCTACTAACCACTCCCTTTCTAATGCACCCTAAGATGCCATTTGCCTTCTTGGCCACAAGAGCACATTGCTGGCTCATGGTCATCCTCCTATCCACCAGGACCCCCAGGTCCCTTTCCCCTTCACTACTTTCCAGCAGGTCAACCCCCAACCTGTACTGGTACATGGGGTTGTTCTTCCCCAGATGCAAGACTCTACACTTGCCCTTGTTAAATTTCATCAAGTTTCTCCCCGCCCAACTCTCCAGCCTGTCCAGGTCTCGCTGAATGGCAGCACAGTCCTCTGGTGTGTCAGCCACTCCTCCCAGTTTTGTGTCATCAGCAAACTTGCTGAGGGTGCACTCAGTTCCCTCATCCAGGTCATTGATGAAAATATTAAACAGCACCGGTCCCAGCACCGACCCCTGAGGAACTCCACTAGTCACAGACCTCCAGCTAGATTCTGCGCCATTGACCACAACTCTCTGCCTTCTTCCTTTCAACCAGTTCTCGATCCACCTCACTACTTGATCGTCAAGCCCACACTTCCTTAGCTTATCTATGAGGATGCTGTGGGAGACAGTATCAAATGCCTTACTGAAATCAAGAAAAACTACATCTACCGCTCTACCAACATCCCTCCTTTACTACCCACTGCTGGTTTTTCAGGTTGGCAGTGATGAAATTATTACGAGGAACATAAGGGCAATGAAGAGAGACTACAGGGCCCTGGGACGGCTGGTTAAAGGGTCTGGAGCGCAAGTGGTGTTTGCCTCCGTACCTGTTGCAAGCGAGGGTGAAGGGATATATAAGAAGACTCTGCAGGTTAATGTATGGCTACGTGACTGGTGCCAAAGGCAGGGGTTTGGGTTTTTCAGTCACGGGCTGCTGTATGGGACACCTGGTTTGCTGGTGACAGGCGGGATACACCAGTCCCAGAGAAGAAAAAGGGTTTTGGGGCAGGAGTTAGCAGGGCTTATTGACAGGGCTTTAAACTAGTTATGAAGGGGGGAGGGGATTTAACAGGGCCTGTTGGGGACAAGCCCAAGAGGAACATGCTAGGGATTGAAGGATGGCGGGCTAAGGAGGACTATCAATCTCTTGTTTCACTTGTGGGAAAGGATAGCTTTTTAGACCCTGTCCCGCAGGGGAAAAAGGGTACTAGGACTGGCTCCCTGAAATGTCTGTACACCAATGCACGCAGCATGGGGAATAAACAGGAGGAGTTAGAAGTCTGTGTGCGGGCTAAAGGTTATGATCTAGTGGCGATTACAGAGACATGGTGGGACAGTTCACATGACTGGAATGTGGTCATGGATGGCTATGTCCTTTTTAGGAAAGATAGGTCAGCAAAGCGAGGTGGTGGAGTGGCTCTTTACGTGAGAGAGCAACTAGAATGTATTGAGTTCTGTCCGGGGTCGGATGAGGAGCAAGTGGAATGTCTGTGGGTACGAATCAAGGGGCTGACTGGCACGGGTGATACAGTTGTGGGGGTCTATTACAGACCTCCTGATCAGGACGAAGGAGTTGATGAGGCTTTCTACAGGCAACTGGAAGTAGCCTCGCGACTACATGCCTTAGTCGTCGTGGGGGACTTTAATTACCCCGATATTTGCTGGAAGACTCACACAGCCAGTCATTCACAGCCTAGGAGGTTCCTCGAGTGCATTGATGATAATTTCTTAATGCAAATGTGCCTAGTGATGGAGTCAAGAATAAGTTGTTCCATCATCTTTCCAGGGATGGAGGTAAGGCTGACCGGTCTATAATTACCCGGGTCCTCCTTCTTGCCCTTCTTATAGATTGGTGTGACCTTTGCCATCCGCCAATCCTCAGGCACCTCGCCCGTTTCCCACGACTTACCAAAGATGATGGAAAGTGGCCTAGCAATGACCTCCGCCAGCTCCCTCAGCACCCGTGTGTGCATTCCATCCGGACCCATCGATTTACAGATGTCCAGATTGCATAGCTGATCCCTAACCCAATCCTCATCTACCAAAGCAAACTCCTCCTTTGTCCTGACTCCTTCTGGGGCTATAGAAATCCGGGGCCCTCGGGGAGAGTCTGCAGGAGTAAAGACAGAGGCAAAGAAGGCATTCAGCACCTCTGCCTTCTTTATATCCTCTGTCTCCAGGGTACCCACTTCGTTCAGCAGTGGGCCTATATTGCCTCTTGTGTTAGTTTTATTTGCTATGTATTTGAAGAAGCCCTTTCTATTGTCTTTAACCCGACTAGCAAGATTGAGTTCCAAGGAGGCCTTAGCTGTCCTAATTGCCTCCCTACATCCTCTAACAACTGTCCTATATTCCTCCCAAGCGGCCAGCCCCTCCTTCCATAATCCATAGATTCTCCTTTTCCACTTGAGTTTGCCCAGCAGCTCCTTGTTTAACCACGCCGGTCTCCTAGATCCCTTACTTGACTTCCTACTTATTGGGACGCTCCGATCCTGAGCCTGGAAGAAGCGGTCCTTGAATGCTAACCAACTATCTTGAGCCCCTTTACCGCCTAGTACACTTTCCCATGAGACTTCCCTTAGCAGTTGACTGAAGAGGCCAAAGTTGGCCCTTCGGAAATCCAGAACTGTGGCTTTGCTAGGTATTCTATTCCTCCCACACAGGATCCTAAACTCCACCATCTCATGGTCACTGCAGCCAAGGCTGCCATTGACCGTCACCACTTCGACCAAACCCTCCTTGTTGGCGAGTACTAAATCTAGCAGCGCTGCTCCCCTAGTTGGCCATTTATTCCTTTTTATAAGAAATATCAGTCACATTTTTTTTTCTTCAGTTATTTCAGCAGAGCTCCCCTGAAATAAATGCATTTGTACAGATATAAATCACATGAGAATTATGGAGTGATGTAGATCAAAATTTGCATCACCCTACTGAGATCACCATACTGAGATCAGAGATTTCAGCATTAGTTTCATATAGAGAAGCATTAGACAAGATTTTAATTTAAAAAAGCCCTAATAGATTGAAAAAACTAATAGTGTGATCAATATTACCCTATACTAATTGGTCATATTTCCATATCAAGAAGGAAATCATCTGTGGTGAAATCTTATGCAGAGTAAAGCCTGTGTTTATATTACAAACCACAACACAACTGTCACTTACAGTTTTATCAGCAAAGAAAACTGCAAAATGTTTTTTTCTTTAAAATTGTCAAGTTATCTGAGTAGCGCAGGCAACAACATTTAAACAGGAAAAGCAAAGACATTAAGCTTTATTACTCATGCAGACAAAGCAGTACATCCATCTTTGGAAAAATTCTCTAAATAGCCCTGAGACAGGATGCTACAACAAATAAGCCAAGTTAACAGAAATAACTAGTGTATGCATAAAAGAAGATGCCAGGATTCATATTAACTAACCATTTCACAAGCACTAAAGACAGAAAAGTAAATGTTTGATATGTATTGCAATGAGCAGCCTTGAACTACAAGCAGTACTGCATAGAGTTGCAGAGACACTGCAGTAAATCAAGGCAGCTTGATGTCATAAAAACTAGGAGGTATATTTATAGCCTTGCCCAGAGTTTTTCTTCTCACAAGGTAAATTACATTAATTCTGTAAGATAGTTCTTCTTTAATCTAAAATAATAGATACTTGAGGTCAAGGTGGGGGGAAACCCCAACATTAAATCATGAAGCCAATGTCAGTGTCAGCACAAGATTTCTTTCTGCAATATATCCTCCAGAGTCTAGACTCTAGTGCTGGGTCTCTTGGTCTCTTACTGTTTCTCTGTAAAGATTATTGCTTCTAATAACAGATCTTACATTTAGAAAATATTTTCTGAAATTCTTTTGACTACTTTCTTTCCATTGCTTCAGGCCTGCTTTTCTGCAAAATATAAATAAATAAATAAATAAATAAAAATAAAAAAAACCACAAAAAAAAAAAAACAGCCCATAACTTCTATATATACAGGTGTTTGTATATAAAATTCTCTGGAAACAGTGCTATTAATTACTGTCTGGTATGGTGACTTTGGTATCTTTTTTGTCAGCCTTAATAACCCTTTGCATTTTTTCATGGTTATACTGGTCAAGCACTTGGTGCCTGTTATCCTGCTAAGTTATCTGACCATGTTATAAACATTCAGCTCCTTGAACTCCCTGTAAGTGAATCACTCTTCCCCTCTGTATTCTTTCCAGCTCCTGAACTTTATTAGGCATCTGAGAGCACAGAGTAGGGATTCAGAGGTTTGCTTTTATACATGCTTGAAAACATGTTCCATCTTTATATTCAAGCTTTATTCAACCATGAATTTCAGACTTAACAACAAATCTGTCTTTAACTGTCAAACCACGTTATAATTCATTTGGGAAGAAAGATTCAAACTGTCTGTGGTAATCAATGATTTCATGTTTTGATTGTACACTTCAAGAGATATTCAGTCTTGATGTCGATGTTACCAAACTCTTCCCAAACCTGGTGTCTCCTTTAAGCTGAGCTGCTAAGGCAGACACAGAATTCCAAAAAGCACAAAACCAGAGGTTTATGTTTCCTTGCCAAGGATATTACCTGCTTCAGCTACCCAGCAAACCCAAAGATTCTTTCTTTTTCTGTTTCATTTAGTTCAAGGGTAAAAATGATGATCTAAGGTACTAAATTATTTCATTGGTCATATGTCAAGTTACACCAGCAAAGGATGTGTCCTCATTGCTACTGACTCATACCCTTGTAGGGTCAATGCAAGAGCTCTTATGCTGTTGCCAAAATGCATACATAACTGAATGAGCATTATGTGAGTCCTGCAAAAGAAAGGAAAGGTAATGAGTTAGAGAACATAAGTCAAGAGAGAAAGTGCTTCTCTTCGAGTTTTGCACCATAAGGTGGTTCAAACATCTTGTCAGTTAACACTAGAGGCAATAGACTGATAACCATTAGAATCTGTTCACTTTGGAAGAGCTAATAATATTGATAAAAAAGAGATGGATCTATCACTACCGAGTGCTTAGAAAAGTAAAAAGAGATGGACCTATCACTAACAAGTGCTTAGAACAGTACTCTGCTTTGCACATTTCTTTGTGAACAAAATTAACTTCTCTATAATTTTTGTGAATTAAATCATGTAGCAAGCCACCTTAGCAGAGGAAGGAGACTGGAAGCCTATGGTCAGCAAATCTGAGATGGAACATTTGCCTAAATGTAGTTATCTAGTGTCATTTGAGATGCCATAGGGCAATCAACATGACCAGCTGTTGCCAGTCCAGGAGGCACAGGTCCTACTAAGTCCTGTGATGTATGCAAAAGACCTGTTCAGACGTCTCTGTTACCACAGACCCTTTTAAACACCACTAGATAACAATATGTAGTCAACTGAATCATCAAACAGAAGGAAAACAGGGTTGCAAACAGGCTTGAAACTTGTGAATATTCATGTTACATAGAGGAATATACATCACATTCATTCAGGTAAATCAGACCATAAGCCCTCCTATTGCAGACAATGGCAATGTTCCCACTGGTTAAAAAGGAGAAGAATCTTGCCCTTAGCTTTGCTATGAATATTTAATCAAACAAATTGGACAACAGTGCATTTTGACCCACTTAGGAAAGCTCTTCAGCTAAAGACAGCTTCCATTTTCTGTGAACTAGCAAAAGGAGGCTGGCTTTCTATCAGATCTATTTATCTCTATTGTCTTTTCCTTTCATTTCAGTTCATGGCATTTTCTTCTCTTACCCTTTTCATGAGTTTTACTGGCCCTTAAGCTAAAAGCATATACTGTAGATGTCGAGTCCCATTTTCCTTAGCTACCTGCCAGCAAAATAGCAAAAAACTTTTTAAATCTCAGAATTGTGTTTTTTTTCCTGATGGTTCTGGTTAAGAAAAACATAATATTTGGAAGCAGTGGTCTTTAGGATTCTCTGTTATTTACCTCACCTCTGTTATTGTGTGTGCAAGAGTAAATTAAAAATTCAGAAATAGTAGTTATAGTGTGTAGAAGGAGTAGGAGTAGTAGAAGTAGTAATGTAATGTAGTTCTGTCTGTTTCTGGAATGCTGAAGAGTAAATTTGGACACTGTATTTAAAGAAAGCAAAGGATGGTGAACAAAGGTAAGAGGGAGAAATTATTGTCTTCCTTTTTAAGGGCTTCAGTGGAACACATTAGAAACAGTTTAGAAATACAGAGATCATTTCAGTGGCTAGCACTGATAAATGGGACCCGGAGTCAAAACCAATCAAAGACAACTAGCAGTGTTCAAACTGGGGTTGTGCTGACCTTTGTTTTGATGTGTTATGCTCTGCTGACTTTGTGGAGGAAGGGCATTTCATACAGAATTTTCAGCAGGTTCACTGGTTCATATTTGTTTGCTGGGCTGATATATTACTCGCTATACAAATTGTTTAGTGCCACAAGTATGATTATTAGCAGCAAGAAAGAGAAGGTGACCACACATGGACTGGTAAATCATTCTTTATCTTGAGACTTAGCAAAGTAAAATGCAAGACAATTTATTTCAGCCCTCACAAGACCATCTTTTTTTGACCCATATCTCCTTTTATTCTGAAGACACAAAGCACAGGGAATACTTGCTTTCATAGGAAAAAGCCATTGTTCATGTCTCAGACCAAAATGACAGCATATAGAGTTATGAGAAATGACACTGAGACAGTCTGATGGAACTGGCAGTACTCACTGTGTATGGAACACACATCAGTTGTCAGTGCCTGACAGTGGATAATCAGTGGGTTATTTTGTTACCATTACTCAAATTTTGCCTTAGTCACTTTCCAATATCTTGTTATCAGAAACTTATTCTGTAATTTTTTCTTAGCCTTCCAAGCCTGGAAGCACAGAAACCTGCACAAGGAGAGACACAGAACAAAGAGTAGAGAAAGAATTTTGGTTGAGTTCATTTAGCAGACAGAAATGCTGAAATCTAAAGGTGAAGGTGTTGAAATCTTTCTGTTGTAACATCTTGTTTATGGTATAAACAGTGAAATAAAACTATAACTGAAAGAATAACCAATCCTGAAATGTCCAGCATGGAAAAATTCTGTCTATTCTGGAAAATTCCAGATTTTGGAACCAGTCCTTATTATGTCTATGCCATTTTGAAATCCATGGAACAGTTCAGGAAACTTACAGTAAATTTAACAATGTATACTAGATTGAATCCATAAGTACAATCACATCTGCAAAAGTCTATGTTTTTACAACAGAGAATTTAATCTATATTAAATCACATAGATGTGTTAAAGCCCAACTAATTAACTGATGCTTTTCCCTTTGTTTCAAAAATGACCCAAATTGCTCAAGTAATTTTACCAGCAACTAGACTGGTAACTGCTTTTGCAACATTTGACTATGACAGAATTAAAATGAAAAAATATAAGATTTAT
The DNA here is from genome assembly GCF_037157495.1 of Lathamus discolor. Taxonomy (NCBI): domain Eukaryota; kingdom Metazoa; phylum Chordata; class Aves; order Psittaciformes; family Psittacidae; genus Lathamus; species Lathamus discolor. Next base: position 131,475,709 of record NC_088885.1, on the reverse strand, counting down.
TTAGTCAAAAAGCTGAATCATACATGAGCACCAGTGTTAAAGGATATATTAGTTCAACAGTAAAGACAAATTCTGAGGACATCTATCATAAACCAAAGGGAAAATTCACATTATTCACATTAAATTTTTTTAATCGTCTAATATAAATGCATTTCAGAGCTTGTGTAGCTACAGCCTTAAAGTCATGTTCAGGCACTAGAAAGAAAAAAGGACTTTCAGAAGGAGATGTGGAACACAAAGATAGGTGTTTAAAGGTAGGCAGTGTAAATGCTCCTCATAGAATTTCTTCTTTTCCTTATTTTCCTTTCCTAAACCTGACAGAATACAGAATAACCTTACAGCGAGGACTCCACTAAGTATTACAAAAAATGATGCAATCTCACTGTATCACTGCAGCCAAATAAGTACTAGAAGAGCCCGGCATCCGATACAAGATTTAGCCCCTGACATCCCTAGACAGCCAGTAGTTGGAGCTCCAGCAGACCTAGACCAACACTAGTGAGATTGTCCATGCTGAGTGAGAGACCTTCTCGCTTGTAGGCATGGAAGTACCCTCGCATTTTGGTGTGAAATCTGGCCAAGACTACAACTGTGGTGATCAGGAAAGATAAGCACAAAATGGAATCACCCCCATGAAAACATATCCTTATCATTTATTAAAAGGTAGTACAACAAATTCTAAATTATAAACAAAAGTGAAAACTTTTACTGGAGTTAAGCTGTCCTTTTATAATTCAAAATTGCAACACTGATACTAAGTATACACAGGAATATCATGACTCAGAAACGCAAAAGATCACAACTGCAGGATTTTTGTTTGGTTTGTTTTCTCAGAATTTCCTGCAAAAATGTTAGAATAAGGTTCTGCACTTTAACTTGGGCTGCATGAGTTATATGTGGTATGAGGAGAATGACTGTTAGACATCCTTGCCTAAAAGCAGAAGAAAATCAAATCTTTTTAGGGGTACAGTTTAGCTAATGGTATCACAGATGACAATGTTAAGGGGGTCCAGAAAAGAAAAAGAGATACAAACTTGGCAGACATCTTCACTCTTTTTTGTGCACTACCATTCCTAAACAGATTTAACCCAGAGAATTAAGATCCTTTTGGCTTCTAGACCTTTTTTGTTTGTTTGTTGGTTTTTTCCCCTGGGTTATACTTAGTCAAGATATTCAAAAGCTGTGATGTGAACCAAACAGTGAAGATCCTATTTCAAAACTCGGAGACGCGTATACCGGTGGCAGGATTATTTGTTATCAGCTCATAAAAGATCTATCCCCAAATGCAGTAATTGAAGTATTTGTAGTCTGATCATGGATATTGCCTCAGTGTAAAACTAATGTTCAAGAGTAAATTACATTCTGTAAATTGCTTATCCACTTTCACTCTGTAACTAGTGTCACACGGATTTTAAAGAGCTGGTTCAAATGACCTATTCACCTATAAGCCTACAATACTTTTATAATAAGAAAATTTTCTTCTCTAAAGTGCCTCCACCTTTTTTTTTTTTCTTCTGTTGAGTTTTTATTTTCCCCTTAGCTCAAGGATGTTTAAAAAAAAATTGGATAAAGATAAATATTTTGTTTCCTTATTGTCCAAGAAGGCATTTTAATTTGATCAACTGTTTATGCCAACAGCCTACAGTTTCAAATCTGACAGCTGATACAATCAAATTAAATGGGGGCATCTACTGCAACTGCCTGAGATGCAAGCAGCACCCCATCCCAACCAATTCTCATTCTACGTCATAAATAGAGCAATACAACAGCAGCAAGCAGTTTTTGTAAAGTGGAAAAAGCTAGCTGCAAAAATATTCTCGTAACACTGAGCACATGTCCTTTCACATTGTCTGCATTTTCTTGTCATATTATAAATGTACTTTGCTCTTTTTCTTATAGAACACAATTGGAATGAAAGGTAATATTTAAAAAATAGAAAATGCTTTGTGTCCCTATATAGAAGGAAGTACTAAAGCTTTCTTATAGCTTTAAGGTATAAAGAAGGAAGACAGTAAAAATTTTTAAAAGTCTGTCATGTGTCATTAAGATTTCAAATAATATTTTTATCTGCTTCCTAGAGAACTGTAGATAAGGGACAATTGCATTTAAAGCAAAGACTTTCCAGGTCATCAGTTCTGAATTTCATTTTTTGTTATTTGTTTCCACAAATCTATTTATTTTTGGAATAAGCACTGGAAAATTAAGCCCAGAGTAGATCCTTCTATTCCTTGCTATTTTAGCCTGTAACACAGGACATTCCTTTCATGTGCAATATTAAGATGGCCTTACTTAATCTGCAGGTCAGGTCTTTAATTGGGTTTTAAAAAGCTCATTACTGTATCTGCGTAATACACATTGCTAAGTCATAACTAATGTGACAGGCTGAGCTAGAGACCCCAATTATTTTTTTTATCCCAAACTTTTCTCATTTTTGCCTTCTCTGCAATTTAAAAGTAATTCAAAACTGCATTTTTAAGAAAAACTTAAATTTTAAACCCCGATAACTACATTTTACTGCTTTTGCTATTAAAGTATTAATGTTTTTTTCTGAATTCCTAATGCATTTTTGTAGATTTGACTGTTGAAAAAATTCCCTTTTTCTACAGGAGTAGCAATATCTTTCAATAAAAAACTAAACGTCTACATCTTTCTGATCAGCACTTGCTTCATACTATTTTATTTTGCACAGTTTACTGTGACAGCCAACATTTTACTGGCCATCATTGATACAGGTATGTACAATTCATAATACAATAAAGATTAGCCTCAGAGCATTACCACCACACAGAGAAATAAACAAAAACAAAAATCATCCCATTCATTCTGCCCTAAAAGCCCAGCCTTGCTGTTTGCCCCAGAACAGCTGGAAGACATGAGGCTTTCATTCTTCTCAACAATTTTGTTTGCACTTTGTTGGGTGGGGAGGCCCTCAGAGAAGGCAAATGACAAGCTCAGGTTGACAGGTGATGTGTTCCCCCACCCCAACCCCTGCTTCCCTATTTCTGGTTTGCGGAAGGCAGGTGGTGGCACCACCACGAGACACCAGCTGATGTTAAGCAGGTACTCAGCATTGAGCATTGTCCTCACTGCAGAGGACAGCAACTGCTCCTCAATGCTCAGAGTTGGAGGTTCACCCCCCACGGTAAGGATTTCCAAGTATCTGCTATAATTGTGCGACCATTCAGAGGAACTCAGGCCACCTGATGTTGAGCACAAGGCATCTATCCTCCTTGCCTAAGATTCTGTATTGTACTGTGACTGCCATGTAAACCAAGGATTGGTTCTGCAGCTCTGAAAGTATTTTCTGAGCTATATTCTCAACATCCTCATAGCTTCATTTCCCACTGCAAAATAGAAATCATAACTTCCAGTATATTTGAATTATATCCAACAGCACATCGGAAAAGAAAGAAATAGGTCTTCAAGGGGAGCTGCCGTGATAACTTTCATAAGGAAAAAAATTACTCTTATTTGTTTCAGAGGATCTAGCTATGATTTATGGTAAATTTTATTAAAAAACTCCAACCCTACTACCCATGAAAATAAATGTTTCTGTTGTTACCTGGGAAAAGATTAAATGAAGATGACAATACTTCAAAAAATAATTATTGCATTACATTCTGCATTTCAGCTGCTGGTTTTGAACATGCAGAGAGCGGTCACAAGCACAGCTCAGGGGAGCTTTGTCAGCCTGCGTTTCAAGTGATGTAACTGTTCCCTTGAACACAAGCAATAAGAAATCAGGTCACCCTTCTGGCCCTGAAACAGCTAATGTAGAGTCTAGCTCACAGTCAGACTAAGGAGCTATAAGAGTTTGCTGCCTCCATCTGATCACAGATCCTTTTGTCAGGTCACAGCTCCTATTATAGAGCAGGCTGAATAAGCCTTCTGTTCAACCCTGATTTGCCACAATCCATACCTTGCAGGATCTGTACAGATAATGAGTGGGTTCAGTTTGTTTGCAAGCATTTCTAAGTTTAGCAATACAGGGGAGAACCTTGATCCACAGTTCCTTGATGGAGTTTGCTGAAGTGGTTGAAGGGGGTGCTTCCCCCAGAGAAGAGGACAGCAAAAACTGAAGTCTGTTGCAAGTAAACTCAGCAGAGACTGTGAATCCAACCTACTTCTCCATACCAAGTGATTTTTAGCCTGAAGTACTTCTAAAGTAGCAAAATGAGCAAAAGGATAAAATAGTTCACTAGAAGTCTGACCCCTAGAATACCAGCATTTTTTCCATCTAAAGCAAAATTTCATTTTTAATTCAGTTTGGCACTGATTTACCCCAAATCTATAAGTTGGCTTAGGACCCAGCAATTGCTCAGGTGCACTATGAAACCTATTCACCTTGCTAGTTGAATGTTCAGAAAACTAGTCAAGTTATTTCAAAATTCCCAACTGCAGAGATGTTGTGACTGAGCTCATCTATTTTTGAAGCAAAGACATGATAACTGTGATGTTTAGAAAATATACTTGCAGTACCACATAGCAAATTGGCATGCAAATGAACCACATTCCTGTGGAACTTTACACGTCGAGGTGAAAGAAGGCTGTGAACTTTGCCATGACTGTGGTTTTTCTATGTTTATAGCTATGCTTTGTTAGCTGTGATAATTGCCTTTGATTAATCAAAGCTAACACTCCAAGGTGCTTTATAGAAAAACAATTTCTATCAATTTAGTATCACTGCAAATTGCACTCCAGGGTCCACATTCAGCTGAAGTGGTTTGAGAGCCATCTAACTTAAGGGATTCTGTGGAAGCTCAGTATACTTCACTAGATTTATCTTTCAGGGCTTTTCTTCACCTTGGTTCTTATTACTTATCCTATTCAATCTCTCTTTTTGCAACTTTTTATTAAGTTCTTTTCAAGCTATTATCAGATTCCACAGAAGCTTTTGAGTGAAACCAGACAGAAAATTATTTACTTTAGTGTCCTCCTTTCCTCATTTCCAGGAATATACAGGAATGAAAAAATATTTCCCTCTGGTTGCATGCAGTACAAAGAATGCCATATTGCCAAGTGTGCACATACTGCCTGCAATAATGGGAAGATTGGTTGCTTGCTAGATTATGCACAGACCATAAGCCATTTAATTTGAATAGTCATGATTGCAAAGTATAAATAATTATGGATAATTTGTGCCATTCTAACTAACCGAATCTTATCTGAAAAACAATAGATGTATTCCAAAATTGGACTTTTCTGTAGCTACAGTCATAATTATTACTCACTGTACACTTCCAGTTACTGGCTTTTACATCATCTAATTTTCATCTATGAGGCAAAATGAATGTATGGAAGCTGAAAACACACAGGAGGCAGTTCTGTGCTTCACTTGGTAGAGCACCTGAGTGCAGACCAAAAGATTACGTTCATACAGCGTATACATCTGATTCTTATTCTGGTGGTCTGTATTCTTGACCTTAATATGGACATTAAATAGTGTATATACAACTTGCCTATAATTGAAAAATGCATCATAATAGAAAACATGTGAGTGCTTATAGTGTTAACTACGAGCAGCTGATACATTTTCTAATATGATGTATTTTCATCAAATGTAAAAGAGATTCCTGCCATGTAGGACCATACTGCTCTAGAAAAGCTCATATCAGGATAATAGTTTAGACCATAAAATATTTGCAAGCCATCGAGTAGCACTGCCAAAATAATTCTTTTTAACCGTGCACCATCATCCACTGTGTTATGGAAAATGTTCTCAGCAACAACAATAATGTGTGGTCATATAAAATCCAAAACCAACTAAAGATAACACTATAACAGCAGTACAAATATACCATCTGAAGACCTTTTGAGGGTGGACATAGACTGTGGCTGGGGAGTGAGAGATAAATATTGTGTTCATGTAATTCAAAAGAACTTTTGAGGTTGAAAGCAGTTTACTCAATGAATACACTTACAGTAATGGATTCTTTGGGAAAACACAGATTAGATACTGCAGTAGGCTTCAGTCTCCATTGAGAGAAGTATTTTATTAGTCAGAGTAATTTACAGAAAAACTACAGGAATTGTGAATTTGAAATCTATGCTTGTTTTGCATGTACATGTTTGACTATCTGTATAGGTTCAGGGTTTTCTATTTCATGTTTTTCTAGAGCTTTATGATTCAGGTAGTAACCTTCATCTTTAGGCTGATAAACCGTAAAACATTTCACTTTTAAAATATCTTGCAGTCACCTTGACGTCAAGAGACCAATGAACTATTTGTGATTCTACATGCAGATAAGTGTGAACTTGCACAAGGGCAATGTACAATACAAGGTGAGAAGAGAAACGTAGCTGAAAATAAACTAAAGCAGTTTTCTCAGTAAGTTTTGCAATAAAATATGGAATGTTTGGTTAAAAATAAAAACCTGGGGAAACATCATAACATCAAAAATCAATTTGTTAAAAAAGCTAAAATTGAAAAAGTTATTGCAAATTTTGCTGCTTGGGAAGTAGGAGCAGATCAAAAGTACTGAAAATCTGAATGGACCCAGAACACAAAGGTCATTTCTAATAAGCAGCCATTTGTACAGGAACTTAAGAAGGAGAAATTCTAAGGTGTTTAAGTTACTTTCTCTTGATTTTACGCCCAAACTCAAACTGGAAAGAAACATCACCTCAAGGCTTGCCCAGCTGTGACAATAGGAGATTTTACCCAAAGCATAGATCTTGCAGGTAAATGCAAGCAGCTTTGTGGCTTGACTTCTGTCTGAAAGATGGAGTATATCCATAAGCTTATCTCAATCAATCTCAATCTTAACACCTCAATTTGTGTGAGAAGGGTTTTGCTCTGAGATTCTAAAGCAGGTGCTTTCTGGATCATGTCTGCAGGTGAGTGGAGGAGGCAACTACCTTTCTGTGTTAATTGAATAAGGACCTTAGGTTCTTAAATGCATGATACCAAAGGAGTTGGTGTCTGTTGTGGTTTAAGCCCAGCCAGTAACTCAGAACCACACAGCCAGTTGCTCATTCTCCTCCTTCTTCCTCACCCCTGCTCCAAGAGGGATGGGGAGAATAGAAAGAATGTAACTTCCATAGGTTGAGATAAGAACAGTCCTGTAACTAAGGTATAATACAAATCCACTCCTGCTATCACCAATAATAATAATGATAAAGGGAATAACAAGGGGAGAGAATATAAAACTAAAAGGGGAAGAGGAAAACAACAAACAGAAGTGATAAATGCAATGCAATTGCTCACCACCCACTGACCCATACCCAGCCCAACCTGAGCAGTAATCTGCATTTGCGGGTAACTCCCCCCATTTCATATACCGGGCATGATGTGCTGTGGTACGGAATACACCTTTGGCTACTCTGGGTCAGGTGTCCTGCCTTTGCTTCCTTCTGGTTTCCTGTGCCCCTCCTAATGGGCAGAGCATGAGACTGAGAAAGTCCTTGATCAGGGTAAACATTACTTAGCAACAACTAAAAACATCAGTGAGTTATCAGCATTGTTCCCAGACTAAAGTCAAAAACAGAGCACTGCACCAGCTACTAAAAGGAGAAAAACAACTGCTGCATCTGAACTCAGGACAGTGTCTCATCTGTGATTCTTGACTGGAAGGAGCGAATAAGAAGTGGCATCCCATCTTATGGGATGTGGAAAATTAGGATGAGTTACTTGTTATTCTTCCTTTCTGATGTAGTAGAAATAAGAAAGAGCTAGATAGCTGGATAGGACTGATATCTGGGTACACATAAGGAAATACCTGAAGCTCAGCTTTAGTTTCATTGGGACTACATAGAAGTAGCAGTCGTTCTTGGACTGATACCTTGAAAAATGCAGTTTGTGTCCTGATTTCCTATTCATCGAATCATAGAATCATATAATAGTTAGGGTTGGAAAGGACCTTAAGGTCATCAAGATCCAACCCCCCTGCCATGGGCAGGAACACCTCACACTAAACCATCTCACACAAGGCTACATCCAGCCTTGAACACTGCCAGGGATGGAGCATTCACAGCCTTCCTGGACAACCCATTCCAGTGCCTCGCCACCCTTACAGGAAAGAACTTCTTCCTTATATCCAATCTAAACTTCCCCTGTTTCAGTTTTAACCCATTACCACTTGTCCTGTCACTACAGTCCCTGACGAAGAGTCCCTCCCCAGCATCCCTATAGGCCCCCTTCAGATACTGGAAGGCTGCTATTAGGTCCCCACGCAGCCTTCTCTTCTCCAGGCTGAACAGCCCCAACTTTCTCAGCCTATCTTCATACGGGAGGTGCTCCAGTCCCTGGTCATCCTTGTGACCCTCCTCTGGACTTGTTCCAGCAGTTCCATGTCCTTTTTATGTTGGAGACACCAGAACTGCACACAATAATCCAGGTGAGGTCTCACAAGAGCAGAGTAGATGGGCAGGTCACCCTCCTTTTGATGCAGCCCAGGATACGGTTAGCTTTCTGGGCTGCTAGCTCACACTGAAGCCGGCCCATGTTCATTTTCTCATTGACCAGCACCCCCAAGTCCTTCTCTGCAGGGCCGCTCTGAATCTCTTCTTTCCCAAGTCTGTAGCTGTGCCTGGGATTGCTTCGACCCAGGTGTAGGACCTTGCACTTGTCATGGTTGAACATCATGAGGTTGGCATCAGCCCACCTCACAAGCGTGTCGAGGTCCCTCTGGATGGCATCGCTTCCCTCCAGCATATCAACCGAACCACACAGCTTGGTGTCATCGGCAAACTTGCTGAGGGCACACTCAATCCTACTGTCCATGTCAGCGACAAAGACGTGGAACAAGACTGGTCCCACCACCGATCCCTGTGGGACAGCACTCCTTACTGGTCTCCAGCCGGATATCGAGCCATTGATCACAACTCTTTGTGTGAGGCCATCCAGCCAGTTCTTTATCCACCGAGTGGTCCATCCATCAAATTGATGTCTCTCCAATTTAGAGAGAAGGATGTCGTGTGGGACAGTGTCGAACGCTTTGCACAAGTCCAGGTAGATAACATCAACTGCTCTACCCATGTCCATCAGTTCTGTAGCCCCATCATAGAAGGCCACCAAATTGGTCAGGCAGGATTTCCCCTCAGTGAAGCCACGCTGGCTGTCACCAAACACCTTCTTGTTTTTCATGTGCCTTAGCATGCCTTCCAGGAGAATGTGCTCCAAGATTTTGCCAGGCACAGAGGTGAGACTGACTGGTCTGTAATTCCCCGGGTCTGCCATTTTCCCCTTCTTGAAAATGGGGGTTATATTTCCCTTTTTCCAGTCATCTGGAACTTCACCTGACTGCCATGATTTTTCAAATACGATGGCCAGTGGCTTAGCAGCTTCATTCGCCAGCTCCTTCAGGACCCGCGGATGGATTCCATCAGGTCCCATGGACTTGTGCACATTCAGATTTTTAAGATGGTCTCGAACCAGATCCTCTTCCACAGTGGGCCCAAGGTCTTCATTCTCACAGTCCCTGCGTCTGCCTTCCAAGGCTTGGGTGGTGCAGTCAGAGCCTTTGCCAGTGAAGACCGAGGCAAAGAAGTCATTCAGAACCTCAGCCTTCTCCAAATCCTGTGTAGCCAGGTGTCCCGAGAGCTTCATCAGGGGGCCTACGTTGTCCCTAGTCTATTTTTTATTGGCTACGTACCCGTAGAATCCCTACCTGGTATCCTTAACATCCCTAGCCAAGCTTAATTCTAACTGGGCCTTAGCCTTCCTAACCTGGTTCCTAGCTTCCTGGACAACATCCCTGTATTGTTCCCAGGCCACCTGTCCTTGCTTCCACTTTTTATAAGCCTCTTTTTTCCTTTGAATTTTCCTCAGCAGCTCCTTATCCATCCAAAGAGGTTTCCTGGCCCTCCTGCTGCACTTCCTTGAAAGGACAAACCTAGTCAACAGATCAGACAGATTTCTGAACAAAATATATTAAATAACCATTTACGTAAGTTTAAAACTTATCCCAGAAAAGACCAGTTCCAAGGCTTAGATACTGTCATAGAAACTGTATAAAGGAATAGTAGCAAAAAAGTTTCACTTGAATTTTTCAACTCTCTGGAAGTCTTAAAACCCATGGGGGCATTCATTTTGGTAATCTGTCATTTTTACAGCAAAACTTTTAAATTCTCTTGCCAAAGTAATCAGTGGTACGATTCAAATCTGAAGACCCAGCTTACCAGTTTTATTACATTTTGTTTGTGGGTTTTTTTTTTTTTTAAGGAAAACAAAGGGTTATGTGTATTAAAGACTTAAAAGGAGATAATGTGAAATTCTTGCAGATCTGCATAAAACTATTCTGCTGCACTGAGATAACTGAAATTTAATCATGTGGAAATTGCTGAAGAACCATTTTATGAAGTACTAATACGGAAGAAGTTTGGGAATAAGAAAACAGGAGCAATCTCTATAATCTGCATTCTGTTGGTTTTCTGGGGTGTGTATGTTCTTTACGGTTGCTTTCCTTTTGCGTCAGTAACCTGCCCTTGTAGAGTCCATTTTGATGATTATTATTCAGTGCCTGCAAGTGGATGTGCTTTCTTACTTTTATTTTTCTGTATACTCTTGTACTGCATGCCCTCTACACTATTGTCCATGCTAAACTAATTTACCTGCTTAGATTAACATTGCACGTAGTGCTTGAGATGCCAAATGTTTAATTACATCCCTACTCAGATGCTTCTCTTTATAGAGCAGCAGAAGCTATGAAGCATCTATTTTTCCAGTGTGGATTCTGACAGCAATAAACCCTTGCTTATGATATGCTGTGATAGTTATTTCAATCTGTCAGAAATAATTCCAGAGCTGAACTGGTACTTTAAAACCAAGCCCACAATGGGTTCTGTTCCAGAAAAAAGTCGTAATCCAAACCACATCTTAAGAAGCAGATCTGAGGCAGTGACTTTCATGCTTGGTGCAAGATTTCTTTTTGCTTTTATTCCACTTGCTACTTAGTAAGTAGTATTTCTTTTCATCAGATAGATTTTTTTGTTCAATTGTTTTTTGTTTAAACATTGGGAGCTTTTTCGATTAGGTAAACAAAGCAGTTTATGTTGCAGAATAAAGGTGGGAGGGGAGCCATTTGTGAGTCATTTGTTCTCACATTCCTCTGCTTACAGGTTATGAGGCTTTCAACTTCTGAATTGCCATGAAATCTGAAAAGCTCTTGTGTTGCCCATGTTATCTATTGATTTCCTAGCTCATCTGCTTCTTGCCCTCCTGCTTGTGTAACAGGGGAAGTTTAGATTGGATATAAGGAAGAAGTTCTTTACTGTGAGGGTGGTGAGGCAGTGGAATAGGTTGCCCAGGGAGGTTGTAAATGCTCCATCCCTAGCAGTGCTCAAAGCCAGGTTGGACGAAACCTTGGGTGAGATGGTTTAGTGTGAGGTGTCCCTGCCCATGGCAGGGGGGGTGGGACTAGATGATCTTAAGGTCCTTTTCAACCCTAACTATTCTATGATTCTATGATTCTATATGCTCAGACCTGATCTCATTTATGAAGAGCTCAGACTTTGGTTTTGAGGGAAGTACATGGTAAGTATTATCTCCTACTCTAGGGTTTTGTTCAGACAAACTGGCCAAGTCAGTGAGAAAATAAACCTAAGTCTCTAATCATTCTATAAATATTTTTTAAAAATATGAAACAGCACCATTTTGACAATATTTTTAATGTTATGGTGGTTGAGAATTTAATTAATTTACCCATATCTCTCATTTTGACTATAGGCCTCACAATGGAAACCCTTAAAAAAAAAAAAAAACAACTCCCCCCCGCCATTTTTAACCTCATAAAACTGGTGGTTTTCCTTCTGCTTTATAAAGCATTTAGATTCCTCTTCTGACTGACAAAAACACACGTGAAGTCAGCAGTATGGCAGGGGGAATTAAATACCTTCCATGTGAATTTATTTACGCAACATTTTTGACAACATATTTTCTGATGATGACAAAACCCAGCAGAAATTAATATGAAGTGCACTTAAGTAAAAGGTTTTTTCTTCTATTTCAGTTTTATTTGTCAGGAAGAAAATATAACTGCTCCTGAACTAAAAGAGAAAATCCATTTTCCTATCAGATAAACATCAGAAAGGTATAGTAATGACAAGGTCATGTTGCCTCCCAAAGTCCAAAATGATTGCAATAAATTCTGCATTTTTTTAATGCAACTTGGCAAGCTTCCTCCTAGACTGCATGTATTACTAGTAAGCATTCATGGAATCAATTTTTATTTGTATTGTAAAATCTACATTGTCTAGCACACAGCTTGGCTATAACCTCATTGTGCACACCCAGCAATGTATCTGTATCATATTTCTCCAAATAGACTTAAAATGCCTGAAAGCCTGCATAATAATATGCCCTTTACTGCTCTTTTGGATGTCTGCATCTTAGAAATAAACAGCCTTCATACAGACTATGCATGTCTTTCTGTATTTTGTGATATGCAGCACCCAGCTAGGACTGTGGCACTAATAAATTCAGTGGCAAACTATACATTTCCTACAGTCTCATCAGCTACAAAATCATCCTGAAACATATTTTAGTAGGAAAACGTATTATTCAACCAAATCTCATATGTAGGAGCTAACCTTTGCTCCGGGAAAGTACTAAACAACCCCATATTTGTAAAGTTTTCACATTCTTCTTTGAAAAGGCTATCACCTGCTTCGCCTGGTGTACAAGAAGAATGTATTACTGCTCTCTACCTTCCAGGCAGAGCAGCAGGATATGCAGAAAGTCTTCTTTGTCAACTCAGTCCTAGCATCTGAAATGAAAATCGTAGGTTTTTTACAATCCATTTACCAAAGAAGGAGGAATGACAGAGGGAAAAAAAAAAAAGAAACATTAACATTGATGCACACCTCACATCAGGAAAAAATATGTTATTGCCAGAGCAGAAATATAGAAAAAGAACAATCAGATTTATAAAATCATAGTAAAGCAGTAAAAATCTGGGAAAAGCCCCCCACAAGGCAATCCTTCTGAGACATATAATAAAGGGAGTAAGGAAAAATATGCAAACAGAGACAAACTGAAAAACTAATGGCTGTCAGAGAATACTTTTATAGGTCTAAACACATGAAAAAAAAAATAATATTGTCCAGTTTTCATTAGCTACAGTTGTAACCATACAGGAGAGAGCAAGGGAAAAAGAAAGAAATGTCTGGGCTACATGGGGAGAAATACCAGTGACAGATTTGTAGTTTAATCATATTTCGGTAACCTGGGTCACTTGGATCATAAATTATTTAAAAAAAAAACCTTTTCACAAGTCCTTTAAGTATTTCCGCTAGAAGAGCTGTCCTTAATCTACAGCCTCCTGGCTATGGTTTTGCTACCATTTTTCCCAACACTGTTAGAGCCTAGGAAAATTAGGTTGTTGCCTTACAACGCTTTAGTAACATTAGGACTCCTAGCCTTATTCCCAGCTTCTTCAAGAATCCCCTCTGTCTTCCCATTCCCAGCAATCAGACCCCCATGGAAAGAGTATTTGTATTCAACAGCTGTCATTGGAAGAGTAACGGTTACCTTACCTGTCTTACCACCACCGCTAATGCTCACATTCCTAGATCTTCAATATTTCCTAAGTCCACTGAAATCTATTCTTAAACCCTAATCCCCAAATACTTTCTCTAACTTAGTTTTTCTTTAATGTGTTCATTTATAAAGCATGCTACTCAGCCTTTCAATACAATAAATACACTGCAGAATAAAAGCCTAAGTGGAGTCACCTC